>NW_025745939.1:224462-229284 GCF_021184085.1 Oncorhynchus gorbuscha | reverse complement strand
GAGTTCTGACAGAGAGGGATATAGAGAGGCTGTGGGTAGCTAGCCTAGCACGGTAGGGTTCAATACGACTCCAATGCATTTACCAGAGCAATCAACCAGAGTTCTGACAGAGAGGGATATAGAGAGGCTGTGGGTAGCTAGCCTAGCACGGTAGGGTTCAATACGACTCCAATGCATTTACCAGAGTAATCAACCAGAGTTCTGACAGAGAGGGATATAGAGAGGCTGTGGGTAGCTAGCCTAGCACGGTAGGGTTCAATACGACTCCAATGCATTTACCAGAGCAATCAACCAGAGTTCTGACAGAGAGGGATATAGAGAGGCTGTGGGTAGCTAGCCTAGCACGGTAGGGTTCAATACGACTCCAATGCATTTACCAGAGTAATCAACCAGAGTTCTGACAGAGAGGGATATAGAGAGGCTGTGGGTAGCTAGCCTAGCACGGTAGGGTTCAATACGACTCCAATGCATTTACCAGAGTAATCAACCAGAGTTCTGACAGAGAGGGATATAGAGAGGCTGTGGGTAGCTAGCCTAGCACGGTAGGGTTCAATACGACTCCAATGCAATTACCAGAGTAATCGACCAGAGTTCTGACAGAGAGGGATATAGAGAGGCTGTGGGTAGCTAGCCTAGCACGGTAGGGTTCAATACGACTCCAATGCATTTACCAGAGTAATCAACCAGAGTTCTGACAGAGAGGGATATAGAGAGGCTGTGGGTAGCTAGCCTAGCACGGTAGGGTTCAATACGACTCCAATGCATTTACCAGAGCAATCAACCAGAGTTCTGACAGAGAGGGATATAGAGAGGCTGTGGGTAGCTAGCCTAGCACGGTAGGGTTCAATACGACTCCAATGCATTTACCAGAGCAATCAACCAGAGTTCTGACAGAGAGGGATATAGAGAGGCTGTGGGTAGCTAGCCTAGCACGGTAGGGTTCAATACGACTCCAATGCATTTACCAGAGTAATCAACCAGAGTTCTGACAGAGAGGGATATAGAGAGGCTGTGGGTAGCTAGCCTAGCACGGTAGGGTTCAATACGACTCCAATGCATTTACCAGAGTAATCAACCAGAGTTCTGACAGAGAGGGATATAGAGAGGCTGTGGGTAGCTAGCCTAGCACGGTAGGGTTCAATACGACTCCAATGCATTTACCAGAGTAATCAACCAGAGTTCTGACAGAGAGGGATATAGAGAGGCTGTGGGTAGCTAGCCTAGCACGGTAGGGTTCAATACGACTCCAATGCATTTACCAGAGTAATCGACCAGAGTTCTGACAGAGAGGGATATAGAGAGGCTGTGGGTAGCTAGCCTAGCACGGTAGGGTTCAATACGACTCCAATGCATTTACCAGAGCAATCAACCAGAGTTCTGACAGAGAGGGATATAGAGAGGCTGTGGGTAGCTAGCCTAGCACGGTAGGGTTCAATACGACTCCAATGCATTTACCAGAGTAATCAACCAGAGTTCTGACAGAGAGGGATATAGAGAGGCTGTGGGTAGCTAGCCTAGCACGGTAGGGTTCAATACGACTCCAATGCATTTACCAGAGCAATCAACCAGAGTTCTGACAGAGAGGGATATAGAGAGGCTGTGGGTAGCTAGCCTAGCACGGTAGGGTTCAATACGACTCCAATGCATTTACCAGAGTAATCAACCAGAGTTCTGACAGAGAGGGATATAGAGAGGCTGTGGGTAGCTAGCCTAGCACGGTAGGGTTCAATACGACTCCAATGCATTTACCAGAGTAATCAACCAGAGTTCTGACAGAGAGGGATATAGAGAGGCTGTGGGTAGCTAGCCTAGCACGGTAGGGTTCAATACGACTCCAATGCATTTACCAGAGTAATCAACCAGAGTTCTGACAGAGAGGGATATAGAGAGGCTGTGGGTAGCTAGCCTAGCACGGTAGGGTTCAATACGACTCCAATGCATTTACCAGAGTAATCAACCAGAGTTCTGACAGAGAGGGATATAGAGAGGCTGTGGGTAGCTAGCCTAGCACGGTAGGGTTCAATACGACTCCAATGCATTTACCAGAGCAATCAACCAGAGTTCTGACAGAGAGGGATATAGAGAGGCTGTGGGTAGCTAGCCTAGCACGGTAGGGTTCAATACGACTCCAATGCATTTACCAGAGTAATCAACCAGAGTTCTGACAGAGAGGGATATAGAGAGGCTGTGGGTAGCTAGCCTAGCACGGTAGGGTTCAATACGACTCCAATGCATTTACCAGAGTAATCGACCAGAGTTCTGACAGAGAGGGATATAGAGAGGCTGTGGGTAGCTAGCCTAGCACGGTAGGGTTCAATACGACTCCAATGCATTTACCAGAGTAATCAACCAGAGTTCTGACAGAGAGGGATATAGAGAGGCTGTGGGTAGCTAGCCTAGCACGGTAGGGTTCAATACGACTCCAATGCATTTACCAGAGCAATCAACCAGAGTTCTGACAGAGAGGGATATAGAGAGGCTGTGGGTAGCTAGCCTAGCACGGTAGGGTTCAATACGACTCCAATGCATTTACCAGAGTAATCAACCAGAGTTCTGACAGAGAGGGATATAGAGAGGCTGTGGGTAGCTAGCCTAGCACGGTAGGGTTCAATACGACTCCAATGCATTTACCAGAGCAATCAACCAGAGTTCTGACAGAGAGGGATATAGAGAGGCTGTGGGTAGCTAGCCTAGCACGGTAGGGTTCAATACGACTCCAATGCATTTACCAGAGTAATCGACCAGAGTTCTGACAGAGAGGGATATAGAGAGGCTGTGGGTAGCTAGCCTAGCACGGTAGGGTTCAATACGACTCCAATGCATTTACCAGAGTAATCAACCAGAGTTCTGACAGAGAGGGATATAGAGAGGCTGTGGGTAGCTAGCCTAGCACGGTAGGGTTCAATACGACTCCAATGCATTTACCAGAGCAATCGACCAGAGTTCTGACAGAGAGGGATATAGAGAGGCTGTGGGTAGCTAGCCTAGCACGGTAGGGTTCAATACGACTCCAATGCATTTACCAGAGTAATCAACCAGAGTTCTGACAGAGAGGGATATAGAGAGGCTGTGGGTAGCTAGCCTAGCACGGTAGGGTTCAATACGACTCCAATGCATTTACCAGAGTAATCAACCAGAGTTCTGACAGAGAGGGATATAGAGAGGCTGTGGGTAGCTAGCCTAGCACGGTAGGGTTCAATACGACTCCAATGCATTTACCAGAGCAATCGACCAGAGTTCTGACAGAGAGGGATATAGAGAGGCTGTGGGTAGCTAGCCTAGCACGGTAGGGTTCAATACGACTCCAATGCATTTACCAGAGTAATCAACCAGAGTTCTGACAGAGAGGGATATAGAGAGGCTGTGGGTAGCTAGCCTAGCACGGTAGGGTTCAATACGACTCCAATGCATTTACCAGAGCAATCGACCAGAGTTCTGACAGAGAGGGATATAGAGAGGCTGTGGGTAGCTAGCCTAGCACGGTAGGGTTCAATACGACTCCAATGCATTTACCAGAGCAATCGACCAGAGTTCTGACAGAGAGGGATATAGAGAGGCTGTGGGTAGCTAGCCTAGCACGGTAGGGTTCAATACGACTCCAATGCATTTACCAGAGTAATCAACCAGAGTTCTGACAGAGAGGGATATAGAGAGGCTGTGGGTAGCTAGCCTAGCACGGTAGGGTTCAATACGACTCCAATGCATTTACCAGAGCAATCGACCAGAGTTCTGACAGAGAGGGATATAGAGAGGCTGTGGGTAGCTAGCCTAGCACGGTAGGGTTCAATACGACTCCAATGCATTTACCAGAGTAATCGACCAGAGTTCTGACAGAGAGGGATATAGAGAGGCTGTGGGTAGCTAGCCTAGCACGGTAGGGTTCAATACGACTCCAATGCATTTACCAGAGCAATCAACCAATGTCGACAACAGTCAACAAGAGGACCTTTTTAAGAATACGACATCTGAAATACGTTGAGACACTTGTCTTGAAAACCCTTTTCAAACAGAAGAAGATAGTGAGGACATTGTTAATAAAGCATGACCCATTTGAATCTTTGTCACACAGTAGTCAGATGACAATTTCCAAGCCGGGCTGAATATGCCAGTATTCTAGAATTGAGATTGTAGTATTCATTTTCATTTCCTTGAAGTTAGTAGAATGGATTTCTAATTGATTTCTAATTGAACCTTACTGTGGGCAGGTTGCCACTACTTTCTACCAAGTTCTTTTGCTCTGCATTGATTTAACCCCATTTAGTGGAATGTCAGAGCAATACAAATAAATGTGGATTAATTAGTTGTTATATAATTTAGCACGTCTCTAAGAATAAGTACTAGAGAAATACTGAAATACTCTACCTTATCAAGAAAGCACGTTTTTTTCCGCATTTTTCCGTGTTTCCGCAAAATCCGGTCCCTGAGTTTGATTGAATCGGAATGAGAGAGTTTTGCTGTGGAGCTTCAGTGGCCAATCTGCTGGCTTTGACAAAGGGAACCTTCCCATTACTGGCTTGCAAATGTTAGTGGAGTTGGTGGGAAGGGGGCTTTATTTCTCAATGACTTTCAAAATGAATCAGTGCCTGAATACACAGCACCCTGTTTCTACCTTCACAAACACACACACACACACAAACACACACACACTGTACACACACTGTACACACACACACACACACCGTACACACACACACACCGTACACACCATACACACACCATACACACACACACACCATACACACACAGACACACACACACCGTACACACATACACACACCGTACACACATTACACTACACCGTACACACACACACACCGTACAC
>NW_025745939.1:196962-206962 GCF_021184085.1 Oncorhynchus gorbuscha | reverse complement strand
CTGGTTCCTCCCTCCCTCTATCTATCTCCGTTTATCCATCTCCCTCCCTGGTTCCTCCCTCCCTCCCTCTATCTATCTCCGTTTATCCATCTCCCTCCCTGGTTCCTCCCTCCCTCTATCTATCTCCCTCTATCCATCTCCCTCCCTGGTTCCTCCCTCCCTCCCTCTATCTATCTCTGTTTATCCATCTCCCTCCCTGGTTCCTCCCTCCCTCTATCTATCTCCGTTTATCCATCTCCCTCCCTGGTTCCTCCCTCCCTCTATCTATCTCCCTCTATCCATCTCCCTCCCTGGTTCCTCCCTCCCTCTATCTATCTCAGTTTATCCATCTCCCTCCCTGGTTCCTCCCTCCCTCCCTCTATCTATCTCCGTTTATCCATCTCCCTCCCTGGTTCCTCCCTCCCTCTATCTATCTCCCTCTATCCATCTCCCTCCCTGGTTCCTCCCTCCCTCCCTCTATCTATCTCCCTCTATCCATCTCCCTCCCTGGTTCCTACCTCCCTCCCTCCCTCTATCTATCTCCCTCTATCCATCTCCCTCCCTGGTTCCTCCCTCCCTCTATCTCCCTCTATCCATCTCCCTCCCTGGTTCCTCCCTCCCTCCCTCTATCTCCCTCTATCCATCTCCCTCCCTGGTTCCTCCCTCCCTCCCTCTATCTATCTATCTCCGTTTATCCATCTCCCTCCCTGGTTCCTCCCTCCCTCCCTCTATCTATCTCCCTCTATCCATCTCCCTCCCTGGTTCCTCCCTCCCTCCCTCTATCTATCTCCCTCTATCCATCTCCCTCCCTGGTTCCTCCCTCCCTCTCTAGTAATATATCATGAAGGTTAAGATGTCTAATCTCCCTCCCTGGTTCCTCCCTCCCTCTATCTATCTATCTCCCTCTATCCATCTCCCTCCCTGGTTCCTCCCTCCCTCTATCCATCTCCCTCCCTGGTTCCTCCCTCCCTCTATCTCCCTCTATCCATCTCCCTCCCTGGTTCCTCCCTCCCTCCCTTTATCTAGAGAGAGAGAGGGGAGAGAGAGAGAGACAGAGAGAGAGAGAGGGGAGAGAGAGAGAGACAGAGCGAGAGACAGAGAGAGAGAGGGGAGAGAGGGCGAGAGACAGAGAGAGAGACAGAGAGAGAGAGAGAGGGGAGAGAGGGCGGGGGGGACGGGGCGGGGGATAAAAACAGAGATATAGTAGGATCGTTCCATGAACAGCATTTTGTATCCCTTTGAAACGCCTCACTATGATGGTTAATAAACACCTGTTATATTACATGTGACACACATATTACACACACACACACACAGCTGACGAAAGTACGCACACCAAAACTCAAACATTGCTTTAAATATTACTAGGACAACAGAGCATCTCAGGCTGACTACCGAACACACACACACCCGACGAAAGTATGCACACGCACACGCACACCAAAACACACACACACACACATACAATTAGGACAGCAGTGTGTCTCAGGTTAAGTACCTAAAACCTCCCCTCTCATTCATCGTCCTAAATTAATTTGTCCACTCTCCCTCCTCTCCCTCCCTCTAATCTCTCTCCTTCTACCACCCTCCTCTCCGTCCATCTATCTCTCTCCCTTCTCTATATCTCTCCATATATCTCTCTCCCTCCTCTATCACTCTCCCTCCAGCTCTCTCCCTCTATCTATCTCCCTCTATCTATCTCCCTCCCTGGTTCCTCCCTCCCTCCCTCTATCTATCTCCCTCTATCCATCTCCCTCCCTGGTTCCTCCCTCCCTCTATCTATCTATCTATCTATCTATCTATCTATCTATCTATCTATCTATCTATCTATCTATCTATCTATCTATCTCCCTCCCTGGTTCCTCCCTCCCTCCCTCTATCTATCTCCCTCTATCCATCTCCCTCCCTGGTTCCTCCCTCCCTCTATCTATCTCCCTCTATCCATCTCCCTCCCTGGTTCCTCCCTCCCTCTATCTATCTCCCTCTATCCATCTCCCTCCCTGGTTCCTCCCTCCCTCTATCTATCTCCCTCTATCCATCTCCCTCCCTGGTTCCTCCCTCCCTCCCTCCTATCTATCTATCTCCGTTTATCCATCTCCCTCCCTGGTTCCTCCCTCCCTCCCTCTATCTATCTCCCTCTATCCATCTCCCTCCCTGGTTCCTCCCTCCCTCCCTCTATCTATCTATCTCCGTTTATCCATCTCCTCCCTGGTTCCTCCCTCCCTCCCTCTATCTATCTCCCTCTATCCATCTCCCTCCCTGGTTCCTCCCTCCCTCCCTCTATCTATCTCCCTCTATCCATCTCCCTCCCTGGTTCCTCCCTCCCTCTATCTATCTCCCTCTATCCATCTCCCTCCCTGGTTCCTCCCCTCCCTCCCTCTATCTATCTCCCTCTATCCATCTCCCTCCCTGGTTCCTCCCCCTCCCTCTATCTATCTCCCTCTATCCATCTCCCTCCCTGGTTCCTCCCTCCCTCCCTCTATCTGTCTCCCTCTATCCATCTCCTCCCTGGTTCCTCCCTCCCCCTCTATCTATCTCCCTCTATCCATCTCCCTCCCTGGTTCCTCCCTCCCTCCCTCTATCTATCTATCTCCGTTTATCCATCTCCCTCCCTGGTTCCTCCCCCTCCCCTCTATCTATCTCCTCTATCCATCTCCCTCCCTGGTTCCTCCCTCCCTCCCTCCCTCTATCTATCTATCTCCGTTTATCCATCTCCCTCCCTGGTTCCTCCCTCCCTCCCTCTATCTCCCTCTATCCATCTCCCTCCCTGGTTCCTCCCTCCCTCCCTCTATCTATCTCCCTCTATCCATCTCCCTCCCTGGTTCCTCCCTCCCTCTATCTATCTCCCTCTATCCATCTCCCTCCCTGGTTCCTCCCTCCCTCTATCTATCTCCCTCTATCCATCTCCCTCCCTGGTTCCTCCCTCCCTCTATCTATCTCCCTCTATCCATCTCCCTCCCTGGTTCCTCCCTCCCTCCCTCTATCTATCTATCTCCGTTTATCCATCTCCCTCCCTGGTTCCTCCCTCCCTCCCTATCTATCTCCCTCTATCCATCTCCCCCTGGTTCCTCCCTCCCTCCCTCTATCTATCTCCCTCTCCATCTATCCATCCCTGGTTCCTCCCTCCCTCCCTCTATCTATCTATCTCCCTCTATCCATCTCCCTCCCTGGTTCCTCCCTCCCTCCCTCTATCTATCTCCCTCTATCCATCTCCCTCCCTGGTTCCTCCCTCCCTCCCTCTATCTATCTCCGTTTATCCATCTCCCTCCCTGGTTCCTCCCTCCCTCCTCTATCTATTTATCTCCGTTTATCCATCTCCTCCCTGGTTCCTCCCTCCCTCCCTCTATCTATCTCCCTCTATCCATCTCCCTCCCTGGTTCCTCCCTCCCTCCCTCTATTTATCTCCATTTATCCATCTCCCTCCCTGGTTCCTCCCTCCCTCCCTCTATCTATCTCCCTCTATCCATCTCCCTCCCTGCTTCCTCCTCCCTCCCTCTATCTATCTCCGTTTATCCATCTCCCTCCCTGGTTCCTCCCTCCCTCCCTCTATCTATCTCCCTCTATCCATCTCCCTCCCTGGTTCCTCCCTCCCTCCCTCTATCTATCTCCCTCTATCCATCTCCCTCCCTGGTTCCTCCCTCCCTCCCTCTATTTATCTCCGTTTATCCATCTCCCTCCCTGGTTCCTCCCTCCCTCCCTCTATCTATCTCCCTCTATCCATCTCCCTCCCTGGTTCCTCCCTCCCTCCCTCTATCTATCTCCGTTTATCCATCTCCCTCCCTGGTTCCTCCCTCCCTCCCTCTATCTATCTCCCTCTATCCATCTCCCTCCCTGTTTCCTCCCTCCCTCTATCTATCTCCGTTTATCCATCTCCCTCCCTGGTTCCTCCCTCCCTCCCTCTATCTATCTCCGTTTATCCATCTCCCTCCCTGGTTCCTCCCTCCCTCTATCTATCTCCCTCTATCCATCTCCCTCCCTGGTTCCTCCCTCCCCCCCTCTATCTATCTCTGTTTATCCATCTCCCTCCCTGGTTCCTCCCTCCCTCTATCTATCTCCGTTTATCCATCTCCCTCCCTGGTCCTCCCTCCCTCCTATCTCCTCCCTATCCATCTCCCTCCCTGGTTCCTCCCTCCCTCTATCTATCTCCGTTTATCCATCTCCCTCCCTGGTTCCTCCCTCCCTCCCCCTCTATCTATCTCCGTTTATCCATCTCCCTCCCTGGTTCCTCCCTCCCTCCCTCTATCTATCTCCCTCTATCCATCTCCCTCCCTGGTTCCTCCCTCCCTCCCTCCCTCTATCTATCTCCCTCTATCCATCTCCCTCCCTGGTTCCTACCTCCCTCCCTCCTCTATCTATCTCCCTCTATCCATCTCCCTCCCTGGTTCCTCCCTCCCTCTATCTCCCTCTATCCATCTCCCTCCCTGGTTCCTCCCTCCCTCCCTCTATCTCCCTCTATCCATCTCCCTCCCTGGTTCCTCCCTCCCTCCCTCCCTCTATCTATCTATCTCCGTTTATCCATCTCCCTCCCTGGTTCCTCCCTCCCTCCCTCTATCTATCTCCCTCTATCCATCTCCCTCCCTGGTTCCTCCCTCCCTCCCTCTATCTATCTCCCTCTATCCATCTCCCTCCCTGGTTCCTCCCTCCCTCCCTCTATTTATCTCCGTTTATCCATCTCCTCCCTGGTTCCTCCCTCCCTCCCTCTCTATCTATCTCCCTCTATCCATCTCCCTCCCTGGTTCCTCCCTCCCTCCCTCTATCTATCTCCGTTTATCCATCTCCCTCCCTGGTTCCTCCCTCCCTCCCTCTATCTATCTATCTCCGTTTATCCATCTCCCTACCTGGTTCCTCCCTCCGTCTATCCATCTCCCTCCTTGGTTCCTCCCTCGTTCCTCCCTCCCTTTATCTATCTCCGTTTATCCATCTCCCTCCCTGGTTCCTCCCTCCCTCTCTCTATCTCCGTTTATCCATCTCCCTCCCTGGTTCCTCCCTCCCTCCCTCCCTCTATCTATCTCCCTCTATCCATCTCCCTCCCTGGTTCCTCCCTCCCTCTATCTATCTCCGTTTATCCATCTCCCTCCCTGGTTCCTCCCTCCCTCCCTCTATCTATCTCCGTTTATCCATCTCCCTCCCTGGTTCCTCCCTCCCTCCCTCTATCTATCTCCGTTTATCCATCTCCCTCCCTGGTTCCTCCCTCCCTCCCTCTATCTATCTCCCTCTATCCATCTCCCTCCCTGGTTCCTACCTCCCTCCCTCCCTCTATCTATCTCCCTCTATCCATCTCCTCCCTGGTTCCTCCCTCCCTCTATCTCCCTCTATCCATCTCCCTCCCTGGTTCCTCCCTCCCTCCCTCTATCTCCCTCTATCCATCTCCTCCCTGGTTCCTCCCTCCCTCCTCTCTATCTATCTCCGTTTATCCATCTCCCTCCCTGGTTCCTCCCTCCCTCCCTCTATCTATCTCCCTCTATCCATCTCCCTCCCTGGTTCCTCCCTCCCTCCCTCTATCTATCTCCCTCTATCCATCTCCCTCCCTGGTTCCTCCCTCCCTCTATCTATCTCCCTCTATCTATCTCCCTCCTGGTTCCTCCCTCCCTCCCTCTATCTATCTCCTCTATCCATCTCCCTCCCTGGTTCCTCCCTCCCTCCCCTCTATCTCCCTCTATCCATCTCCCTCCCTGGTTCCTCCCTCCCTCCTAGTAATATATCATGAAGGTCTATCTATCTCCCTCTATCCATCTCCCTCCCTGGTTCCTCCCTCCCTCTATCTATCTATCTCCCTCTATCTATCTCCCTCCCTGGTTCCTCCCTCCCTCTATCTATCTATCTCCCTCTATCCATCTCCCTCCCTGGTTCCCCCCTCCCTCTATCTATCTATCTCCCTCTATCCATCTCCCTCCCTGGTTCCTCCCTCCCTCCCTCTATCCATCTCCCTCCCTGGTTCCTCCCTCCCTCTCTAGTAATATATCATTAAGGTTAAGACGTCTAATCTCCCTCCCTGGTTCCTCCCTCCCTCCCTCTATCCATCTCCCTCCCTGGTTCCTCCCTCCCTCCCTCTATCCATCTCCCTCCCTGGTTCCTCCCTCCCTCTCTAGTAATATATCATGAAGGTTAAGACGTCTAATCTCCTCCCTGGTTCCTCCCCTTCCCTCTATCCATCTCCCTCCCTGGTTCCTCCCTCCTCTATCCATCTCCCTCCCTGGTTCCTCCCTCCCTCTATCCATCTCCCTCCCTGGTTCCTCCCTCCCTCTCTAGTAATATATCATGAAGGTTAAGATGTCTAATCTCCCTCCCTGGTTCCTCCCTCCCTCTATCCATCTCCCTCCCTCTATCTATCTATCTCCCTCTATCTATCTCCCTCCCTCTATCTATCTATCTCCCTCTATCTATCTCCCTCCCTGGTTCCTCCCTCCCTCTCTAGTAATATATCATGAAGGTTAAGACGTCTAATCTCCCTCCCTGGTTCCTCCCTCCCTCCCTCTATCCATCTCCCTCCCTGGTTCCTCCCTCCCTCTCTAGTAATATATCATCTCCTATCTGTCTCTATTATATCAGACTCACCCCTCCAATCTGTCTCTATTCTATCAGACTCACCCCTCCAATCTATCTCTATTCTATCAGACTCACCTCTCCAATCTATCTCTATTCTATCAGTCAGACTCACCCCTCCAATCTGTCTCTATTCTATCAGACTCACCCCTCCAATCTGTCTCTATTCTATCAGACTCACCTCTCCAATCTGTCTCTATTCTATCAGACTCACCTCTCCAATCTGTCTCTATTCTATCAGACTCACCTCTCCAATCTGTCTCTATTCTATCAGACTCACCCCTCCAATCTGTCTCTATTCTATCAGACTCACCCCTCCAATCTGTCTCTATTCTATCAGACTCACCCCTCCAATCTGTCTCTATTCTATCAGACTCACCTCTCCAATCTGTCTCTATTCTATCAGACTCACCCCTCCAATCTGTCTCTATTCTATCAGACTCACCTCTCCAATCTGTCTCTATTCTATCAGACTCACCTCTCCAATCTGTCTCTATTCTATCAGACTCACCCCTCCAATCTGTCTCTATTCTATCAGACTCACCCCTCCAATCTGTCTCTATTCTATCAGACTCACCCCTCCAATCTGTCTCTATTCTATCAGTCAGACTCACCCCTCCTATCTGTCTCTATTCTATCAGACTCACCCCTCCAATCTGTCTCTATTCTATCAGTCAGACTCACCCCTCCTATCTGTCTCTATTCTATCAGTCAGACTCACCTCTCCAATCTGTCTCTATTCTATCAGTCAGACTCACCTCTCCAATCTGTCTCTATTCTATCAGACTCACCTCTCCAATCTGTCTCTATTCTATCAGTCAGACTCACCTCTCCAATCTGTCTCTATTCTATCGGACTCACCTCTCTAATCTGTCTCTATTCTATCAGACTCACCTCTCCAATCTGTCTCTATTCTATCAGACTCACCTCTCCCATCTATCTCTATTCTATCAGACTCACCTCTCCAATCTATCTCTATTCTATCAGACTCACCCCTCCAATCTGTCTCTATTCTATCAGACTCACCTCTCCAATCTGTCTCTATTCTATCAGACTCACCCCTCCAATCTGTCTCTATTCTATCAGTCAGACTCACCTCTCCAATCTGTCTCTATTCTATCAGACTCACCCCTCCTATCTGTCTCTATTCTATCAGACTCACCCCTCCAATCTATCTCTATTCTATCAGACTCACCCCTCCAATCTGTCTCTATTCTATCAGACTCACCCCTCCTATCTGTCTCTATTCTATCAGACTCACCCCTCCAATCTGTCTCTATTCTATCAGACTCACCCCTCCTATCTGTCTCTATTCTATCAGTCAGACTCACCCCTCCAATCTGTCTCTATTCTATCAGACTCACCTCTCCTATCTGTCTCTATTCTATCAGTCAGACTCACCTCTCCAATCTGTCTCTATTCTATCAGACTCACCTCTCCAATCTGTCTCTATTCTATCAGTCAGACTCACCCCTCCAATCTATCTCTATTCTATCAGTCAGACTCACCTCTCCAATCTGTCTCTATTCTATCAGACTCACCTCTCCAATCTGTCTCTATTCTATCAGACTCACCTCTCCAATCTGTCTCTATTCTATCAGACTCACCCCTCCAATCTATCTATATTCTATCAGACTCACCTCTCCAATCTATCTCTATTCTATCAGTTAGACTCACCTCTCCAATCTGTCTCTATTCTATCAGACTCACCTCTCCAATCTGTCTCTATTCTATCAGACTCACCTCTCCTATCTGTCTCTATTCTATCAGTCAGACTCACCTCTCCTATCTGTCTCTATTCTATCAGACTCACCCCTCCAATCTGTCTCTATTCTATCAGACTCACCTCTCCAATCTATCTCTATTCTATCAGACTCACCTCTCCAATCTGTCTCTATTCTATCAGACTCACCTCTCCAATCTGTCTCTATTCTATCAGACTCACCTCTCCAATCTGTCTCTATTCTATCAGACTCACCTCTCCTATCTGTCTCTATTCTATCAGTCAGACTCACCTCTCCTATCTGTCTCTATTCTATCAGACTCACCCCTCCAATCTGTCTCTATTCTATCAGACTCACCTCTCCAATCTATCTCTATTCTATCAGACTCACCCCTCCAATCTGTCTCTATTCTATCAGACTCACCCCTCCTATCTGTCTCTATTCTATCAGACTCACCCCTCCAATCTGTCTCTATTCTATCAGACTCACCCCTCCTATCTGTCTCTATTCTATCAGTCAGACTCACCCCTCCAATCTGTCTCTATTCTATCAGACTCACCTCTCCTATCTGTCTCTATTCTATCAGTCAGACTCACCTCTCCAATCTGTCTCTATTCTATCAGACTCACCTCTCCAATCTGTCTCTATTCTATCAGTCAGACTCACCTCTCCAATCTATCTCTATTCTATCAGTCAGACTCACCTCTCCAATCTGTCTCTATTCTATCAGACTCACCTCTCCAATCTGTCTCTATTCTATCAGACTCACCTCTCCAATCTGTCTCTATTCTATCAGACTCACCCCTCCAATCTATCTATATTCTATCAGACTCACCTCTCCAATCTATCTCTATTCTATCAGTTAGACTCACCTCTCCAATCTGTCTCTATTCTATCAGACTCACCTCTCCAATCTGTCTCTATTCTATCAGACTCACCTCTCCTATCTGTCTCTATTCTATCAGTCAGACTCACCTCTCCTATCTGTCTCTATTCTATCAGACTCACCCCTCCAATCTGTCTCTATTCTATCAGACTCACCTCTCCAATCTGTCTCTATTCTATCAGACTCACCTCTCCAATCTGTCTCTATTCTATCAGACTCACCTCTCCTATCTGTCTCTATTCTATCAGTCAGACTCACCTCTCCTATCTGTCTCTATTCTATCAGACTCACCCCTCCAATCTGTCTCTATTCTATCAGACTCACCTCTCCAATCACAAGCTTGATGTAATCACTTCAGTCATGGAATATGGGACCAAATACTAAACTTATGACAACTTTAAAGCAATATAAGTGAATTTGTCCAACTTCTTCAAATGGGAGGAATCTGATACATAAAGGGAATTCATTTCTAAACAAACAGACATGTTTGAAAATAATGCTTTAACAAACACACATCTGAGTGTGACACACACACACAATCACACACACACACACACACACACACACACACACAACAAACACAATCAGCATAGAACACGCAGGGCCGACAGGGAGAACAAACAGGGAATATGACAGAGTGAGATCGGGATATGGTCAAATATATTTCTACTACGGCCGTAGGTCACAATCTGAGTGTGAGGGGTAATGCCTTTAACAAACACAATCTGAGTGTGAGGGGGTAATGCCTTTAACAAACACAATCTGAGTGTGAGGGGTAATGCCTTTAACAAACACAATCTGAGTGTGAGGGGGTAATGCCTTTAACAAACACAATCTGAGTGTGAGGGGTAATGCCTTTAACAAACAC
>NW_025745939.1:189462-191962 GCF_021184085.1 Oncorhynchus gorbuscha | reverse complement strand
ATCATTTGTATTTGTTGGTAATGATAATATTTACATTTAGTATTAACATTTGAGTAATATTATTATTTTTTATCGGTTGGTGACACCTGGTGAGCTAACGAGCTACCAAGGGTTAACACTAACACTAACGAGCTACCAAGGGTTAACACTAACACTAACGAGCTACCAAGGGTTAACACTAACACTAACGAGCTACCAAGGGTTAACACTAACACTAACGAGCTACCAAGGGTTAACACTAACACTAACGAGCTACCAAGGGTTAACACTAACACTAACGAGCTACCAAGGGTTAACACTAACACTAACGAGCTACCAAGGGTTAACACTAACACTAACTAGCTACCAAGGGTAAACCCTAACTAGCTACCAAGGGTTAACACTAACACTAACGAGCTACCAAGGGTTAACACTAACACTAACGAGCTACCAAGGGTTAACACTAACACTAACGAGCTACCAAGGGTTAACACTAACACTAACTAGCTACCAAGGGTTAACCCTAACTAGCTACCAAGGGTTAACACTAACACTAACTAGCTACCAAGGGTTAACCCTAACTAGCTACCAAGGGTTAACACTAACGAGCTACCAAGGGTTAACACTAACACTAACGAGCTACCAAGGGTTAACACTAACACTAACGAGCTACCAAGGGTTAACACTAACACTAACTAGCTACCAAGGGTTAACACTAACACTAACGAGCTACCAAGGGTTAACACTAACACTAACGAGCTACCAAGGATTAACACTAACACTAACTAGCTACCAAGGGTTAACACTAACACTAACTAGCTACCAAGGGTTAACCCTAACTAGCTACCAAGGGTTAACCCTAACTAGCTACCAAGGGTTAACACTAACCCTAACTAGCTACCAAGGGTTAACCCTAACCCTAACTAGCTACCAAGGGTTAACCCTAACTAGCTACCAAGTGTTAGCACTAACCCTAACTAGCTACCAAGGGTTAACACTAACTAGCTACCAAGGGTTAACCCTAACTAGCTACCAAGGGTTAACCCTAACTAGCTACCATGGGTTAACACTAACCCTAACTAGCTACCAAGGATTAACACTAAGCCTAACTAGCTACCAAGGGTTAACCCTAACTAGTTACCGAGGGCTAACCCTAACTAGCTACCAAGGGTTAACGCTAACTAGCTACCAAGGTTTAACGCTAACGCTAACTAGCTACCGAGGGTTAATTCTAACTAGCTTCCAAGGGTTAACACTAACCCTAACTAGCTTCCAAGGGTTAACACTAACCCTAACTAGCTACCAAGGGTTAACACTAACCCTAACTAGCTACCAAGGGTTAACGCTAACTAGCTACCAAGCCTCGTAGACTTGAAAAGTAGAATCAGTTTGAAAGTGACCATTTCTATCTGTGGTAAAATATCACATTATCTGATCAGTTACATTTATAAAGTACATGAAAAGCTTTCTGAAATGAATCAGAGATTTTTAAAAAGAAAGATAATCTCCTCACATAATGTTAGAGTTGAGTTAGAGGGTGAGATGCTGTCGACCTAAACCTCTGTTAGCTACCTGGGATGCCCCCTTGATGTGAGCTCGGCTGCTAAAGTGCTATGGAAGGTTAATGCCAGGACCTTTTGCTTGATAAGGACTCCGTGAGAGTGCTGATCGATGCCCTCATTCAGTGCCGTTTAGACTACACTTCCTGGTTTTGGGGGTTTATCTACATTTCTGAAGGGGAAGCTCCAGATAGCCCAGAATAAACTGCTCAGGGGACGATAGAAGGTGAGTCCATGTTCTCAGGCAGGAGCTGCTTTCAGGAACACACCTGGCTGCCTCTCTATGGTGTCCCAGATTAGACTGGCTCTGGTTTAATTAGGGTGTCCCAGATTAGACTGGCTCTGGTTTAATTAGGGTGTCCCAGATTAGACTGGCTCTGGTTTAATTAGGGTGTCCCAGATGAGACTGGCTCTGGTTTAATTAGGGTGTCCCAGATTAGACTGGCTCTGGTTTAATTAGGGTGTCCCAGATTAGATTGGCTCTGTTTTTTTATGAGGTGTAGGCTGATTTCTTTTGATTTTCCCATGATGTCAAGCAAAGAGGCACTGAGTTTGAAGGTAGGCCTTGAAATACATCCACAGGTACACCTCCAATTGACTCCAATGATGTCAATTAGCCTATCAGAAGCTTCTAAAGCCATGACACAATTTTCTGGAATTTTCCAAGCTGTTTAAAGGCACAGTCAATTTAGTGTATGTAAACTTCTGACCCACTGGAATTGTGATACAGTGAATTATAAGTTAAATAATCTGTCTGTAAACAAGTGTTGGAAAAATTACTTTTTGTCATGCACAAAGTAGATGTCCTAACCGACTAGCCAAAACTATAGTTTGTTAACAAGAAATTTGTGGAGTGGTTGAAAAACGAGTTTTCATGGCTCCAACCTAAGTGTATGTAAACTAGTTAATGGCTCCAACCTAAGTGTATGTAAACTAGTTAATGGCTCCAACCTAAGTGTATG
>NW_025745939.1:174462-181962 GCF_021184085.1 Oncorhynchus gorbuscha | reverse complement strand
CATGGATGGCTCTTCTAAATTAGCTTAGCTAACATGGAGGGCTCTTTTGAATAAACCTAGCATGCTAATCCACTAGGATGGAGGGTTCTTCTGAATTAGCCTAGCATGCTAATCCACTAGGATGGAGGGTTCTTCTGAATTAGCCTAGCGTGCTAATACATTAGGATGGCTCTTCTAAATTAGCTTAGTTAACATGGAGGGCTCTTCTAAATTAACTTAGCTAACATGGAGAGCTCTTTTGAATCAGCCTAGGGTGCTAATCCACCAGTCTAGGGTGCTAATCCATCAGTCTAGGGTGCTAATCCATCAGTCTAGGGTGCTAATCCATCAGTCTAGGGTGCTAATCCACCAGTCTAGGGTGCTAATCCACCAGTCTAGGGTGCTAATTCACCAGTCTAGGGTGCTAATCCACCAGTCTAGGGTGCTAATCCATCAGTCTAGGGTGCTAATCCATCAGTCTAGGGTGCTAACAGCTCTGCAGGCTCTTTCACATGGCTCACTATGTATTTACTGTCATTTGATGGAGCAATATTCCACATGATATTATAGCTGAAAGATCCACTGGTCTGACATCTGGACATGATATTATAGCTGGAAGATCCACTGGTCTGACATCTGGACATGATATTATAGCTGGAGGATCCACTGGTCTGACATCTGGACATGATATTATAGATGAAAGATCCACTGGTCTGACATCTGGACATGATATTATAGCTGGAAGATCCACTGGTCTGACATCTGGACATGATATTATAGCTGAAAGATCCACTGGTCTGACATCTGGACATGATATTATAGCTGGAAGATCCACTGGTCTGAATCTGGACATGATATTATAGCTGGAGGATCCACTGGTCTGACATCTGGACATGATATTATAGCTGGAAGATCCACTGGTCTGACATCTGGACATGATATTATAGATGAAAGATCCACTGGTCTGACATCTGGACATGATATTATAGCTGGAAGATCCACTGGTCTGACATCTGGACATGATATTATAGCTGGAAGATCCACTGGTCTGACATCTGGACATGATATTATAGCTGAAAGATCCACTGGTCTGACATCTGGACATGATATTATAGCTGGAAGATCCACTGGTCTGAATCTGGACATGATATTATAGCTGGAGGATCCACTGGTCTGACATCTGGACATGATATTATAGCTGGAAGATCCACTGGTCTGACATCTGGACATCTGAAAGATCCACTGGTCTGACATCTGGACATGATATTATAGCTGGAAGATCCACTGGTCTGACATCTGGACATTATATTATAGCTGGAAGATCCACTGGTCTGACATCTGGACATGATATTATAGCTGGAAGATCCACTGGTCTGACATCTGGACATGATATTATAGCTGGAAGATCCACTGGTCTGACATCTGGACATGATATTATAGCTGGAAGATCCACTGGTCTGACATCTGGACATGATATTATAGCTGAAAGATCCACTGGTCTGAAATCTGGACATGATATTATAGCTGAAAGATCCACTGGTCTGACATCTGGACATGATATTATAGCTGAAAGATCCACTGGTCTGACATCTGGACATGATATTATAGCTGGAAGATCCACTGGTCTGACATCTGGACAGCTGAAAGATCCACTGGTCTGACATCTGGACATGATATTATAGCTGGAAGATCCACTGGTCTGACATCTGGACATGATATTATAGCTGGAAGATCCACTGGTCTGACATCTGGACATGATATTATAGCTGGAGGATCCACTGGTCTGACATCTGGACATCTGAAAGATCCACTGGTCTGACATCTGGACATGATATTATAGCTGGAAGATCCACTGGTCTGACATCTGGACATGATATTATAGCTGGAGGATCCACTGGTCTGACATCTGGACATGATATTATAGCTGGAAGATCCACTGGTCTGACATCTGGACATGATATTATAGCTGGAAGATCCACTGGTCTGACATCTGGACATGATATTATAGCTGGAAGATCCACTGGTCTGACATCTGGACATGATATTATAGCTGGAAGATCCACTGGTCTGACATCTGGACATGATATTATAGCTGGAAGATCCACAGGTCTGACATCTGGACATGATATTATAGCTGGAGGATCCACTGGTCTGACATCTGGACATGATATTATAGCTGGAAGATCCACTGGTCTGACATCTGGACATGATATTATAGCTGGAAGATCCACTGGTCTGACATCTGGACATGATATTATAGCTGGAAGATCCACTGGTCTGACATCTGGACATGATATTATAGCTGGAAGATCCACTGGTCTGACATCTGGACATGATATTATAGCTGGAAGATCCACTGGTCTGACATCTGGACATGATATTATAGCTGGAAGATCCACTGGTCTGACATCTGGACATGATATTATAGCTGGAAGATCCACTGGTCTGACATCTGGACATGATATTATAGCTGAAAGATCCACTGGTCTGACATCTGGACATGATATGATATTATAGCTGGAAGATCCACTGGTCTGACATCTGGACATGATATTATAGCTGAAAGATCCACTGGTCTGACATCTGGACATGATATTATAGCTGGAAGATCCACTGGTCTGAATCTGGACATGATATTATAGCTGGAGGATCCACTGGTCTGACATCTGGACATGATATTATAGCTGGAAGATCCACTGGTCTGACATCTGGACATCTGAAAGATCCACTGGTCTGACATCTGGACATGATATTATAGCTGGAAGATCCACTGGTCTGACATCTGGACATTATATTATAGCTGGAAGATCCACTGGTCTGACATCTGGACATGATATTATAGCTGGAAGATCCACTGGTCTGACATCTGGACATGATATTATAGCTGGAAGATCCACTGGTCTGACATCTGGACATGATATTATAGCTGGAAGATCCACTGGTCTGACATCTGGACATGATATTATAGCTGAAAGATCCACTGGTCTGAAATCTGGACATGATATTATAGCTGAAAGATCCACTGGTCTGACATCTGGACATGATATTATAGCTGAAAGATCCACTGGTCTGACATCTGGACATGATATTATAGCTGGAAGATCCACTGGTCTGACATCTGGACAGCTGAAAGATCCACTGGTCTGACATCTGGACATGATATTATAGCTGGAAGATCCACTGGTCTGACATCTGGACATGATATTATAGCTGGAAGATCCACTGGTCTGACATCTGGACATGATATTATAGCTGGAGGATCCACTGGTCTGACATCTGGACATCTGAAAGATCCACTGGTCTGACATCTGGACATGATATTATAGCTGGAAGATCCACTGGTCTGACATCTGGACATGATATTATAGCTGGAGGATCCACTGGTCTGACATCTGGACATGATATTATAGCTGGAAGATCCACTGGTCTGACATCTGGACATGATATTATAGCTGGAAGATCCACTGGTCTGACATCTGGACATGATATTATAGCTGGAAGATCCACTGGTCTGACATCTGGACATGATATTATAGCTGGAAGATCCACTGGTCTGACATCTGGACATGATATTATAGCTGGAAGATCCACAGGTCTGACATCTGGACATGATATTATAGCTGGAGGATCCACTGGTCTGACATCTGGACATGATATTATAGCTGGAAGATCCACTGGTCTGACATCTGGACATGATATTATAGCTGGAAGATCCACTGGTCTGACATCTGGACATGATATTATAGCTGGAAGATCCACTGGTCTGACATCTGGACATGATATTATAGCTGGAAGATCCACTGGTCTGACATCTGGACATGATATTATAGCTGGAAGATCCACTGGTCTGACATCTGGACATGATATTATAGCTGGAAGATCCACTGGTCTGACATCTGGACATGATATTATAGCTGGAAGATCCACTGGTCTGACATCTGGACATGATATTATAGCTGAAAGGTCCACTGGTCTGACATCTGGACATGATATTATAGCTGGAGGATCCACTGGTCTGACATCTGGACATCTGAAAGATCCACTGGTCTGACATCTGGACATCTGAAAGATCCACTGGTCTGACATCTGGACATGATATTATAGCTGGAAGATCCACTGGTCTGACATCTGGACATGATATTATAGCTGGAAGATCCACTGGTCTGACATCTGGACACGACGGTGGATACAGCTCATGTTGAGGTCTTTAGAATTGTAGAATGGTACAAACTGATGCCATATGAAGTATATTATTTAGATAAAGGGGTTGACACTGTGTCATGGTTTAAGAACGGCTGTCTACTGAAACGGACCACGTTGTTTTTCATTTGTCTGGTCTTTCCGTTACACAACATCCAAGTAAAACAGAGTTGATACAGCAAAGTTCTTGGTGGTCGCTGCCGGGAGTCTCTTGCGGTGCTCTGTGTCTGAAATGGCATGTTTTTGTTTCCATGTCCTCTCTGTGTGTGTGTGTGTGTCAGGGTTATGCTCAAATCGAGTTGAAAGAAGTCAATTCAGGAAGTAAACTGAAATTCAATGATTTGAATAAAGGGCTACTATTTTCAACTACATAACTACAACTACAACTACATAACCCTATAACAGCTACATAACCCTATAACAGCTACATAACTACATAACCCAATAACTACATAACCCAATAACTACATAACCCAATAACTACATAACTACATAACCCAATAACTACATAACTACATAACCCGATAAAACTATAACTACATAACCCAATAACTACAAAACTACATAACCCAATAACTACATAACCCAATAACTACATAACTACATAACCCAAAAACTACATAACCCAATAACTACATAACTACATAACCCAATAACCACATAACCCAATAACTATGTAACTACATAACCCAATAACTACATAACCCAATAACTACATAACTGCATAGCCCAATAACTACATAACCCAATAACTACATAACTGCATAACCCAATAACTACATAACCCAATAACTACATAACTACATAACCCAATAACCACATAACCCAATAACTATGTAACTACATAACCCAATAACTACATAACTACATAACCCAATAACTACATAACTACATAACCCAATAACTACATAACCCAATAACTACATAACTGCATAACCCAATAACTACATAACTACATAACCCTTTAACAACAAAACTACATAACCCAATATCTACATAATTACACAACCCAATAACTGCATAACTACATAATCCTTTAACAACATAACTACATAACCCAATAACTACATAATTACACAGCCCAATAACTGCATAACTACACAACCCAATAACTACATAATTACATAACCCAATAACTACATAACCCAATAACTACATAACCCAATAACTACATAACCCAATAACTACATAACTACATAACCGAATAACTACATAACTACATAACCGAATAACTACATAACCCAATAACTACATAACTACATAACCCAATAACTACATAACTACATAACCCAATAACTACATAACTACATAACCCAATAACTACATAACCCAATAACCACATAACTACATAACCCTTCAACAACAAAACGACATAACCCAATAACTACATAATTACACAACCCAATAACTGCATAACTACATAACCCTTTAACAACATAACTACATAACCCAATAACTACATAATTACACAACCCATAACTGCATAACTACACAACCCAATAACTACATAATTACATAACCCAATAACTACATAACCCAATAACTACATAATTACATAACCCAATAACTACATAACCCAATAACTACATAATTACATAACCCAATAACTACATAACCCAATAACTACATAATTACATAACCCAATAACTACATAATTACATAACCCAATAACTACATAACTACATAACCCAATAACTACATAACCCAATAACTACATAATTACATAACCCAATAACTACATAACTACATAACCCAATAACTACATAACTACATGACCCAATAACTACATAACCCAATAACTACATAACTACACAACCCAATAACTACATAACTACACGACCCAATAACTACATAACCCAATAACTACATAACTACACAACCCAATAACTACATAACTACACGACCCAATAACTACATAACTACATAACCCAATAACTACATAACTACACAACCCAATAACTACATAACTACACGACCCAATAACTACATAACTACATGACCCAATAACTACATAACCCAATAACTACATAACTACATAACCCAATAACTACATAACTACACAACCCAATAACTACATAACTACACAACCCAATAACTACATAACCCAATAACTACATAACTACACAACCCAATAACTACATAACTACATAACCCAATAACTACATAACTACATAACCCTTTAACTACATAACCCAATAACCCAATAACTACATAATTACACAACCCAATAACTGTATAACTACATAACCCAATAACTGTATAACTACATAACCCTTTAACTGCATAACTACATAACCCGATAACTACATAATTACACAGCCCAATAACTGCATAACTACATAACCCAATAACTACATAACCCAATAACTACATAACTGTATAACTACATAACCCAATAACTACATAACCGAATAACTACATAACCCAATAACTACCTAACCCAATAACTACCTAACTACATAACCCAATAACTACATAACTACATGACCCAATAACTACATAACCCAATAACTACATAACTACATAACCCAATAACTACATAACTACATAACCCAATAACTACATAACTACATAACCCAATAACTACATAACCCAATAACTACATAACCCAATAACTACATAACCCAATAACTACATAACCCAATAACTATGTAACTACATAACCCAATAACTACATAACCCAATAACTACATAATTACACAACCCAATAACTGCATAACTGTATAACTACATAACCCAATAACTACATAACTACATAACCGAATAACTACATAACCCAATAACTACATAACTACATAACCGAATAACTACATAACCGAATAACTACCTAACCCAATAACTACCTAACTACATAACTACATGACCCAATAACTACATGACCCAATAACTACATAACCCAATAACTACATAACCCAATAACTACATAACTACATAACCCAATAACTACATAACCCAATAACTACATAACCCAATAACTACATAACCCAATAACTACATAACCCAATAACTACATAACCCAATAACCCAATAACTACATAACCCAATAACTACATAACCCTATAACTACATAACCCAATAACTACATAACCCAATAACTACATAACCCAATAACTACATAACTACACAACCCAATAACTGCATAACTACATAACTCAATAACTGCATAACTACATAACCCTTTAACAACATAACTACATAACCCAATAACTACATAATTACACAACCCAATAACTGCATAACTACACAACCCAATAACAACATAACTACATAACCCAATAACTACAACTGTATAACTACATAACCCAATAACTACATAACTAC
>NW_025745939.1:141962-159462 GCF_021184085.1 Oncorhynchus gorbuscha | reverse complement strand
CCTGCTAGTATAATAGATGGTGGTGTAAGAGAAGCCTGCTAGTATAATAGATGGTGGTGTGAGAGAAGCCTGCTAGTATAATAGATGGTGGTGTAAGAGAAGCCTGCTAGTATAATAGATGGTGGTGTGAGAGAAGCCTGCTAGTATAATAGATGGTGGTGTAGGAGAAGCCTGCTAGTATAATAGATGGTGGTGTGAGAGAAGCCTGCTAGTATAATAGATGGTGGTGTAAGAGAAGCCTGCTAGTATAATAGATGGTGGTGTGAGAGAAGCCTGCTAGTATAATAGATGGTGGTGTCGGAGAAGCCTGCTAGTAAAATAGATGGTGGTGTAGGAGAAGCCTGCTAGTAAAATAGATGCTGGTGTAGGAGAAGCCTGCTAGTATAATAGATGGTGGTGTAGGAGAAGCCTGCTAGTAAAATAGATGGTGGTGTAGGAGAAGCCTGCTAGTATAATAGATGCTGGTGTAGGAGAAGCCTGCTAGTATAATAGATGGTGGTGTGAGAGAAGCCTGCTAGTATAATAGATGGTGGTGTGAGAGAAGCCTGCTAGTATAATAGATGGTGGTGTGAGAGAAGCCTGCTAGTATAATAGATGGTGGTGTGAGAGAAGCCTGCTAGTAAAATAGATGCTGGTGTAAGAGAAGCCTGCTAGTATAATAGATGGTGGTGTAAGAGAAGCCTGCTAGTATAATAGATGGTGTTGTGAGAGAAGCCTGCTAGTAAAAATAGATGGTGGTGTAGGAGAAGCCTGCTAGTATAATAGATGGTGGTGTAGGAGAAGCCTGCTAGTATAATAGATGGTGGTGTAGGAGAAGCCTGCTAGTATAATAGATGCTGGTGTAGGAGAAGCCTGCTAGTATAATAGATGGTGGTGTGAGAGAAGCCTGCTAGTATAATAGATGGTGGTGTAAGAGAAGCCTGCTAGTATAATAGATGGTGGTGTAAGAGAAGCCTGCTAGTATAATAGATGGTGGTGTAAGAGAAGCCTGCTAGTATAATAGATGGTGGTGTAAGAGAAGCCTGCTAGTATAATAGATGGTGGTGTAAGAGAAGCCTGCTAGTATAATAGATGGTGGTGTAAGAGAAGCCTGCTAGTATAATAGATGGTGATGCCGGTTGGCTGACTGGCTTATTGATTGACTGTATTGCTGTCCGACTGACTGATTGGTTAGCTGGCCGGTTGGCTGGCAAATTAGTTACTGGCTGTCTGACATGCTGGTTGGTTGGTTGACTGGCTGGTTTGTTGGTTGACTGGTTGGTTGACTGGCTGGTTGACTGGCTGGTTGACTGGCTGGTTGGTTGACTGGTTGGCTGGTTGACTGGTTGGTTGACTGGTTGGTTGGTTGACTGGTTGGTTGATTGACTAGTTGGTTGACTGGTTGGTTGGTTGACTGGTTGGTTGGTTGACTGGCTGGTTGACTGGCTGGTTGGTGGACTGGCTGGTTGACTGGCTGGTTGACTGGCTGGTTGGTTGACTGGCTGGTTGGTTGACTGGTTGGTTGACTGGTTGGTTGGTTGACTGGTTGGTTGGTTGACTGGTTGGTTGGTTGACTGGCTGGTTGACTGGCTGGTTGGTTGACTGGTTGGTTGACAGGCTGGTTGGTTGACTGGCTGGCTGGTTGGTTGACTGGCTTGTTGGTTGGTTGGTTGGTTGACTGGCTGGTTGACTGGCTGGCTGGTTGGTTGACTGGCTGGTTGACTGGCTGGTTGACTGGCTGGTTGGTTGACTGGCTGGTTGGTTGACTGGTTGGTTGGTTGACTGGCCTCTCTCCCTCCTCTCCCCCTGCAGGGTAACCAGGAGGCCCCTCCCCCTCCGGACTCCAGGACTCAGCCGTACCCCTCCGCCCAATTTGCCCCCCCTCAGAACGGCCTGCCCGCTGAGTTCACCGCCTCACACCCTCACCCTGCGCCCCCCGACTACACAGGACAGCCCCCCGTCAGCGAACACACCCTCAACATGTACCCCACTTCACAGAACCACAGTGAACAGAGTGGACAGGACACCAGGATACAGACCGTCTCAGCCACAGCCACAGTAAGACATCTCTACTTCATTACAACATCTTGAATATATTACTGTTTCTGGCATACTGTATATTACTGTTATATATTACTGTTATATATTACTCTCTTATACAACAGGTGGGTCTAATCCTGAATGCTGATTGGTTAGCACCGACTAAATCTATAATGTTAAAATGCCCATTTATTCTGTTCCGTCTGACTGCGCAATCCACTATCTCATCAGCCCAGCCAGGCAATTTATAAACTTGATCTCCACTATAAAATTAATCTAGACATTATCTCACATTTCTTTAAGACTAACATTTAGATTTCAACAGCGGAGATTTATATCAACGTTTCTGTCTGTCTCTCTGACATTTACAACAGTGTTTCAGTATTTAAATTCGATCTCCAGCTGTCCCATAGTAATGACCGTGTCGGGAGTCGGGGACGAGACCTGCAGGCAGGCAGCGCTTCTCAGCCCGTCGAAATCATGAATCAGATGGCATCATTTTTATGGGATAAACCTAAAACAAAGACATGGAAATGGAAAAAGGGGGTAAAACAAAATGAAGTGCTGCTAGTTTACAGTCTTTCCAGCTTCCGCTTGAGGTGGTTGTGTTAGCTGTTGTTGTTGGCTAGCTCCTCTTGAGGTGGTTGTGTTAGCTGTTGTTGTTGGCTAGCTCCTCTTGAAGTGGTTGTGTTAGCTGTTGTTGTTGGCTAGCTCCTCTTGAAGTGGTTGTGTTAGCTTTTGTTGTTGGCTAGCTCCTCTTGAGGTGGTTGTGTTAGCTGTTGTTGTTGGCTAGCTCCTCTTGAAGTGGTTGTGTTAGCTGTTGTTGTTGGCTAGCTCCTCTTGAAGTGGTTGTGTTAGCTGTTGTTGTTGGCTAGCTCCTCTTGAAGTGGTTGTGTTAGCTGTTGTTGTTGGCTAGCTCCTCTTGATGTTGTTGTGTTAGCTGTTGTTGTTGGCTAGCTCCTCTGAACAACAGTGTCCAGCTTCCTCTTGAAGTGGTTGTGTTAGCTGTTGTTGTTGGCTAGCTCCTCTGAACAACAGGGTACGTTTTCTTTCCTCATTGTTATGGATGTATCCATGTGAATGTCACTAGAAAACAGCTGCTTTGCTGTAGGACATTGAGACTTGTCCCGAAGCCACTCCTGCGTTGTCTTGGCTGTGTGCTTAGGGTTATTGTCCTGTTGGAAGATGAACCTTCGTCCCAGTCTGAGGTCCTGAAAGCTCTGGAGCAGGTTTTCACCAAGGAACTTTCAGTACTTTGCTCCGTTCATCTTTGTCTCGATCCTAACGAGTCTACCAGTCCCTGCCGCTGAAAAACATCCCCACAGCATGATGTTGCCACCACCATGCTTCACTGTAGGGATGGTGCCAGGTTTCCCCCAGACGTGACACTTGGAATTCAGGCCAAAGAGTACTGGTTTCATCAGACCAGCGGTCTGAGAGTCTTTAGGTGCCTTTTGGCAAACACCAAGCAGACTGTGCTGTGCCTTTTACAGAGGAGTGGCTTCTGTCTGGCCACTCTACCATAAAGGCCTAATTGGTGGAGTGCTGTAGAGATGGTTGTCCTTCTGGAAGGTTCTCCCATCTTCACAGAGTAACTCTGGGGCTCTGTCAGAGTGACCATCGGGTTCTTGGTCACTTCCCTGACCAAGGACCTTCTCCCCCGATTGCACAGTTTGGCCGGGAGGCCAGCTCTGGAAAGGTCTTGGTGGTTCCAAACTTCTTCACTTTAAGAATGACAGAGGCCATTGGGTTCTTGGGGACCTTCAATGTTGCAGACCTTTTTTTGGTACCCTTCCCCAGATCTGTGCCTCGACACAATCCTGTCTTAGAGCTCTAAGGACAATTCCTTCAACCTCATGGCTTGGTTTTTTGCTCTGACATGCACTGTCAACTGTGGTACCTTTATATAGACAGGTGTGTGCCTTTCCAAATCATATCCAATCAATTGAATTTACCACAGGTGTTCTCAAATCAAGTTGTAGAAGCATCTCAAGGATGATCAATGAAGTAGTACATTGATCTAAGTGGTGCATTGATCCACCGTCGTCCGGGCTTGGCCGGTGTAGGCCGTCATTGTAAATAAGATTTTGTTCTCAACTGACTGTTTTCGTTTGGTCATTATGGGGTATTGTGATGTCATTATGGGGTATTGTGATGTCATTATGGGGTATTGTGATGTCATTATGGGGTATTGTGATGTCATTATGGGGTATTGTGATGTCATTATGGGGTATTGTGATGTCATTATGAGGTATTGTGATGTCATTATGGGGCATTGTGATGTCATTATGGGGTATTGTGATGTCATTATGGGGTATTGTGATGTCATTATGAGGTGTTGTGATGTCATTATGGGGTATTGTGATGTCATTATGGGGTATTGTGATGTCATTATGGGGTATTGTGATGTCATTATGAGGTATTGTGATGTCATTATGGGGTATTGTGATGTCATTATGGGGTATTGTGATGTCATTATGGGGTATTGTGATGTCATTATGGGGTATTGTGATGTCATTATGGGGTATTGTGATGTCATTATGGGGTATTGTGATGTCATTATGGGGTATTGTGATGTCATTATGGGGTATTGTGATGTCATTATGGGGTATTGTGATGTCATTATGGGGTATTGTGATGTCATTATGGGGTATTGTGATGTCATTATGAGGTACTGTGTGTAGATAGACAAGTCATTTTATTCATTTAATCCATATTAGAATAAGGAAGGCACCCTATTACTGTTATATAATACTTTTGTATACACCAGATCGTCTCGGCCATAGTATGGTGTGTGTGTGTGTGTGTGTGTGTGTGTGTGTGTGTGTGTGTGTGTGTGTGTGTGTGTGTGTGTGTGTGTGTGTGTGTGTGTGTGTGTGTGTGTGTGTGTGTGTGTGTGTGTGTGTGTGTGTGTGTGTGTGTGTGTGTGTGTGTGTGTGTGTGCACTATACCCTTCATAAGGATGCAGATTTGTACCTAGTGTACACTATACCCTTCACAAGGATGCAGATTTGGACATAGTGTACACTATACCCTTCACAAGGATGCAGAATTGTACCTAGTGTACACTATTCTCCTCAGAGCACCAGGTTATCCGAGGCCTTTACTGCAGGTCTCAAGCTGTGTTCTGATTCGTTGTTTCATTAATAGAATTCATCTGATGTTGAAAGCTGTTTTTTGGAATGCTTCCGTCTAGACACAAACATCCTGTGGTAGTCATTTGATTTATCATCCCTCTCTCTGTCATAAATATGTATATTGCCATTCACCCAGAGTGCAATACAATCCAGTATTAGTTTGCATGGTAATGAGAAATATTTTCTCCCTCAAGCACTGAGAAAAACGCTAAGTTTTTATTTTCTTGCTTGTCTTTTTAAAGTTGTTTCATGCATGTGTTATTAGTCTTTAGCTTGGAAGGAGAGAACTAGGAGAAGAGAAGTAATGAAGGAGAGAACTCGGAGAAGAGAAGTAATGAAGGAGAGAACTAGGAGAAGAGAAGTAATGAAGGAGAGAACTAGGAGAAGAGAAGTAATGAAGGAGAGAACTAGGAGAAGAGAAGTAATGAAGGAGAGAACTAGGATAAGAGAAGTGATGAGGGAGAGAACTAGGAGAAGAGAAGTAATGAAGGAGAGAACTAGGAGAAGAGAAGTGATGAAGGAGAACTAGGAGAAGAGAAGTGATGAAGGAGAGAACTAGGAGAAGAGAAGTGATGAGGGAGAACTAGGAGAAGAGAAGTAATGAAGGAGAGAACTAGGAGAAGAGAAGTAATGAAGGAGAGAACTAGGAGAAGAGAAGTGATGAAGGAGAACTAGGAGAAGAGAAGTAATGAAGGAGAGAACTAGGAGAAGAGAAGTAATGAAGGAGAAAACTAGGAGAAGAGAAGTAATGAAGGAGAGAACTAGGAGAAGAGAAGTAATGAAGGAGAGAACTAGGAGAAGAGAAGTAATGAAGGAGAGAACTAGGAGAAGAGAAGTAATGAAGGAGAGAACTAGGAGAAGAGAAGTGATGAAGGAGAGAGGGGAGAAGAGAAGTGATGAAGGAGAGAACTAGGAGAAGAGAAGTAATGAAGGAGAGAACTAGGAGAAGAGAAGTAATGAAGGAGAGAACTAGGAGAAGAGAAGTGATGAAGGAGAGAGGGGAGAAGAGAAGTGATGAAGGAGAGAACTAGGAGAAGAGAAGTAATGAAGGAGAGAACTAGGAGAAGAGAAGTAATGAAGGAGAGAACTAGGAGAAGAGAAGTGATGAAGGAGAACTAAGAGAAGAGAAGTGATGAAGGAGAACTAGGAGAAGAGAAGTAATGAAGGAGAGAACTAGGAGAAGAGAAGTAATGAAGGAGAGAACTAGGAGAAGAGAAGTAATGAAGGAGAGAACTAGGAGAAGAGAAGTGATGAAGGAGAACTAGGAGAAGAGAAGTGATGAAGGAGAAAACTAGGAGAAGAGAAGTAATGAAGGAGAGAACTAGGAGAAGAGAAGTAATGAAGGAGAGAACTAGGAGAAGAGAAGTAATGAAGGAGAGAACTAGGAGAAGAGAAGTAATGAAGGAGAGAACTAGGAGAAGAGAAGTGATGAAGGAGAGAGGGGAGAAGAGAAGTGATGAAGGAGAGAACTAGGAGAAGAGAAGTAATGAAGGAGAGAACTAGGAGAAGAGAAGTGATGAAGGAGAACTAAGAGAAGAGAAGTGATGAAGGAGAACTAGGAGAAGAGAAGTAATGAAGGAGAACTAGGAGAAGAGAAGTGATGAAGGAGAACTAGGAGAAGAGAAGTAATGAAGGAGAGAACTAGGAGAAGAGAAGTGATGAAGGAGAACTAGGAGAAGAGAAGTGATGAAGGAGAACTAGGAGAAGAGAAGTGATGAAGGAGAACTAGGAGAAGAGAAGTAATGAAGGAGAACTAGGAGAAGAGAAGTAATGAAGGAGAACTAGGAGAAGAGAAGTAATGAAGGAGAGAACTAGGAGAAGAGAAGTGATGAAGGAGAACTAGGAGAAGAGAAGTAATGAAGGAGAGAACTAGGAGAAGAGAAGTGATGAAGGAGAACTAGGAGAAGAGAAGTGATGAAGGAGAGAACTAGGAGAAGAGAAGTGATGAAGGAGAACTAGGAGAAGAGAAGTGATGAAGGAGAACTAGGAGAAGAGAAGTAATGAAGGAGAGAACTAGGAGAAGAGAAGTGATGAAGGAGAGAACTAGGAGAAGAGAAGTAATGAAGGAGAGAACTAGGAGAAGAGAAGTAATGAAGGAGAGAACTAGGAGAAGAGAAGTGATGAAGGAGAGAACTAGGAGAAGAGAAGTGATGAAGGAGAGAACTAGGAGAAGAGAAGTGATGAAGGAGAGAACTAGGAGAAGAGAAGTAATGAAGGAGAGAACTAGGAGAAGAGAAGTAATGAAGGAGAGAACTAGGAGAAGAGAAGTAATGAAGGAGAGAACTAGGAGAAGAGAAGTAATGAAGGAGTGAACTAGGAGAAGAGAAGTGATGAAGGAGAACTAGGAGAAGAGAAGTAATGAAGGAGAGAACTAGGAGAAGAGAAGTAATGAAGGAGAGAACTAGGAGAAGAGAAGTAATGAAGGAGAGAACTAGGAGAAGAGAAGTGATGAAGGAGAACTAGGAGAAGAGAAGTAATGAAGGAGAACTAGGAGAAGAGAAGTAATGAAGGAGAGAACTAGGAGAAGAGAAGTGATGAAGGAGAGAACTAGGAGAAGAGAAGTAATGAAGGAGAACTAGGAGAAGAGAAGTGATGAAGGAGAGAACTAGGAGAAGAGAAGTAATGAAGGAGAACTAGGAGAAGAGAAGTAATGAAGGAGAGAACTAGGAGAAGAGAAGTAATGAAGGAGAACTAGGAGAAGAGAAGTAATGAAGGAGAGAACTAGGAGAAGAGAAGTAATGAAGGAGAACTAGGAGAAGAGAAGTAATGAAGGAGAGAACTAGGAGAAGAGAAGTGATGAAGGAGAACTAAGAGAAGAGAAGTAATGAAGGAGAGAACTAGGAGAAGAGAAGTGATGAAGGAGAACTAGGAGAAGAGAAGTAATGAAGGAGAGAACTAGGAGAAGAGAAGTAATGAAGGAGAGAACTAGGAGAAGAGAAGTAATGAAGGAGAGAACTAGGAGAAGAGAAGTGATGAAGGAGAACTAGGAGAAGAGAAGTAATGAAGGAGAGAACTAGGAGAAGAGAAGTGATGAAGGAGAGAACTAGGAGAAGAGAAGTGATGAAGGAGAGAACTAGGAGAAGAGAAGTAATGAAGGAGAGAACTAGGAGAAGAGAAGTAATGAAGGAGAGAACTAGGAGAAGAGAAGTAATGAAGGAGAGAACTAGGAGAAGAGAAGTAATGAAGGAGAGAACTAGGAGAAGAGAAGTGATGAAGGAGAACTAGGAGAAGAGAAGTAATGAAGGAGAGAACTAGGAGAAGAGAAGTGATGAAGGAGAGAACTAGGAGAAGAGAAGTAATGAAGGAGAGAACTAGGAGAAGAGAAGTAATGAAGGAGAGAACTAGGAGAAGAGAAGTGATGAAGGAGAACTAGGAGAAGAGAAGTAATGAAGGAGAGAACTAGGAGAAGAGAAGTGATGAAGGAGAACTAGGAGAAGAGAAGTGATGAAGGAGAGAACTAGGAGAAGAGAAGTAATGAAGGAGAGAACTAGGAGAAGAGAAGTAATGAAGGAGAGAACTAGGAGAAGAGAAGTGATGAAGGAGAACTAGGAGAAGAGAAGTAATGAAGGAGAGAACTAGGAGAAGAGAAGTGATGAAGGAGAACTAGGAGAAGAGAAGTGATGAAGGAGAGAACTAGGAGAAGAGAAGTGATGAAGGAGAACTAGGAGAAGAGAAGTGATGAAGGAGAACTAGGAGAAGAGAAGTAATGAAGGAGAGAACTAGGAGAAGAGAAGTGATGAAGGAGAGAACTAGGAGAAGAGAAGTAATGAAGGAGAGAACTAGGAGAAGAGAAGTAATGAAGGAGAGAACTAGGAGAAGAGAAGTGATGAAGGAGAGAACTAGGAGAAGAGAAGTAATGAAGGAGAGAACTAGGATAAGAGAAGTAATGAAGGAGAGAACTAGGAGAAGAGAAGTAATGAAGGAGAGAACTAGGAGAAGAGAAGTGATGAAGGAGAACTAGGAGAAGAGAAGTAATGAAGGAGAACTAGGAGAAGAGAAGTAATGAAGGAGAGAACTAGGAGAAGAGAAGTGATGAAGGAGAGAACTAGGAGAAGAGAAGTAATGAAGGAGAACTAGGAGAAGAGAAGTGATGAAGGAGAGAACTAGGAGAAGAGAAGTAATGAAGGAGAACTAGGAGAAGAGAAGTAATGAAGGAGAGAACTAGGAGAAGAGAAGTAATGAAGGAGAACTAGGAGAAGAGAAGTAATGAAGGAGAGAACTAGGAGAAGAGAAGTAATGAAGGAGAACTAGGAGAAGAGAAGTAATGAAGGAGAGAACTAGGAGAAGAGAAGTAATGAAGGAGAGAACTAGGAGAAGAGAAGTGATGAAGGAGAACTAAGAGAAGAGAAGTAATGAAGGAGAGAACTAGGAGAAGAGAAGTGATGAAGGAGAACTAGGAGAAGAGAAGTAATGAAGGAGAGAACTAGGAGAAGAGAAGTAATGAAGGAGAGAACTAGGAGAAAGAAGTAATGAAGGAGAGAACTAGGAGAAGAGAAGTGATGAAGGAGAACTAGGAGAAGAGAAGTAATGAAGGAGAGAACTAGGAGAAGAGAAGTGATGAAGGAGAGAACTAGGAGAAGAGAAGTGATGAAGGAGAACTAGGAGAAGAGAAGTGATGAAGGAGAGAACTAGGAGAAGAGAAGTGATGAAGGAGAGAACTAGGAGAAGAGAAGTGATGAAGGAGAGAACTAGGAGAAGAGAAGTGATGAAGGAGAGAACTAGGAGAAGAGAAGTGATGAAGGAGAGAACTAGGAGAAGAGAAGTGATGAAGGAGAGAACTAGGAGAAGAGAAGTAATGAAGGAGAACTAGGAGAAGAGAAGTGATGAAGGAGAGAACTAGGAGAAGAGAAGTAATGAAGGAGAGAACTAGGAGAAGAGAAGTAATGAAGGAGAGAACTAGGAGAAGAGAAGTAATGAAGGAGAGAACTAGGAGAAGAGAAGTAATGAAGGAGAGAACTAGGAGAAGAGAAGTAATGAAGGAGAGAACTAGGAGAAGAGAAGTGATGAAGGAGAACTAGGAGAAGAGAAGTAATGAAGGAGAGAACTAGGAGAAGAGAAGTGATGAAGGAGAGAACTAGGAGAAGAGAAGTAATGAAGGAGAGAACTAGGAGAAGAGAAGTAATGAAGGAGAGAACTAGGAGAAGAGAAGTAATGAAGGAGAGAACTAGGAGAAGAGAAGTGATGAAGGAGAGAACTAGGAGAAGAGAAGTAATGAAGGAGAGAACTAGGAGAAGAGAAGTGATGAAGGAGAGAACTAGGAGAAGAGAAGTGATGGAGGAGAGAACTAGGATAAGAGAAGTGATGAAGGAGAACTAGGAGAAGAGAAGTAATGAAGGAGAGAACTAGGAGAAGAGAAGTAATGAAGGAGAGAACTAGGAGAAGAGAAGTAATGAAGGAGAGAACTAGGAGAACAGAAGTGATGAAGGAGAACTAGGAGAAGAGAAGTAATGAAGGAGAGAACTAGGAGAAGAGAAGTAATGAAGGAGAGAACTAGGAGAAGAGAAGTAATGAAGGAGAGAACTAGGAGAAGAGAAGTAATGAAGGAGAGAACTAGGAGAAGAGAAGTAATGAAGGAGAGAACTAGGAGAAGAGAAGTGATGAAGGAGAGAACTAGGAGAAGAGAAGTAATGAAGGAGAGAACTAGGAGAAGAGAAGTAATGAAGGAGAGAACTAGGAGAAGAGAAGTGATGAAGGAGAACTAGGAGAAGAGAAGTAATGAAGGAGAGAACTAGGAGAAGAGAAGTAATGAAGGAGAGAACTAGGAGAAGAGAAGTAATGAAGGAGAGAACTAGGAGAAGAGAAGTAATGAAGGAGAGAACTAGGAGAAGAGAAGTAATGAAGGAGAGAACTAGGAGAAGAGAAGTAATGAAGGAGAGAACTAGGAGAAGAGAAGTGATGAAGGAGAACTAAGAGAAGAGAAGTGATGAAGGAGAACTAGGAGAAGAGAAGTAATGAAGGAGAACTAGGAGAAGAGAAGTGATGAAGGAGAGAACTAGGATAAGAGAAGTAATGAAGGAGAGAACTAGGAGAAGAGAAGTAATGAAGGAGAGAGGGGAGACAGAGACCTCTCTCTGGGGAGAGAGACGGAAAGAGGGGAGAGGAAGAGAGAAGGAGAGAGGCGGAGAGAGGCGGAGAGAGGGGAGACGGAGAGAGGGGAGAAGGAGAGAGGGGAGACTGAGAGAGGGGAGGGGAGAAGGAGAAAGGGGAGAAGGAGAGATGGAGAGAGGGGAGAAGGAGAGAGGGGAGGAGAGGGGAGAAGGAGAGAGGGGAGGAGAGAAGGAGAGAGGGGAGACAGAGAGAGGGGAGGAGAGGGGAGAAGGAGAGAGGGGAGGAGAGAAGGAGAGAGGGGAGACAGAGAGAGGGGAGGAGAGGGGAGAAGGAGAGAAGGGAGAAGAAGAGAGGGGATAAGGAGAGATGGGAGAGGGAGAGAGGGGAGGAGAGGGGAGAAGGAGAGAGGGGAGACGGAGAGAGGGGAGGAGAGGGGAGAAGGAGAGAGGGGAGGAGAGGGGAGAAGGGGAGAAGGAGAGAGGGGAGAAGGAGAGAGTGTGTAGCATCACACTTCTCATAACTCTAGTCATGGAAAGACACAGAGCAGGAAAATGAGTTGTACATCTGGAAAACCGCTCCCTCTCCTTTCCCCCTCAAACCCTCATTACCCCGCCCCCGCGTCTGTCTTTTTATTTCTCTCTCCGTCTTACACTCCCACTTAATCAACCCTCTCCTTTCCCTGTTTCTTTAGTCCCCTTTCCCACTCTGTCTTTCTCTATCCCACTCACCCCCTCTCTCTTTCTCTCGCTCGCTCTATAGTCTGAGTCTATATGTTGAGGCAAGAGAGAGCGAGAGAGACGGAGAGATAGAGAGAGGTGGGGGGAGTAGAGAGAGAGAGAGAGAGAGAGAGACAGAGAGAGAGGTGGGGGGAGTAGAGAGAGATTACCTCATCTGGCTGGCCTGTTTATAGAGTGACGTCACCCCCCACTCCACTGTCTGCTCTCTGTTAAAGTAGTGAGAGAGAGAGAGAGAGAGAGAGAGAGAGAGAGAGAGAGAGAGAGAGAGAGAGAGAGAGAGAGAGAGAGAGAGAGAGAGAGAGAGAGAGAGAGAGAGACTGACAGAGAGAGAGACTGACAGAGAGAGAGAGAGACAGAGACAGAGAGAGAGAGAGAGAGAGAGAGAGAGAGAGAGAGAGAGAGAGAGAGAGAGAGAGAGAGAGAGAGAGAGAGAGAGAGAGAGAGAGAGAGAGAGACTGACAGAGAGAGACTGACAGAGAGAGAGAGACAGAGAGAGAGACAGAGAGAGAGAGAGAGAGAGAGAGAGAGAGAGAGAGAGAGAGAGAGAGAGAGAGAGAGAGAGAGAGAGACAGAGAGAGAGACTGACATTGAGAGAGAGAGACAGAGAGACAGAGAGAGAGAGAGAGAGAGAGAGAGAGAGAGAGAGAGAGAGAGAGAGAGAGAGAGAGAGAGAGAGAGAGAGAGAGAGAGAGAGAGAGACTGACAGAGAGAGACTAAAACTCTTTAACATCATACTTAGCTCTGGCATCTTCCCCAATATTTGGAACCAAGGACTGATCACCCCAATCCACAAAAGTGGAGACAAATTTGACCCCAATAACTACCGTGGAATATGTGTCAACAGTAACCTTGGGAAAATCCTCTGCATTATTATTAACAGCAGACTCGTACATTTCCTCAATGAAAACAATGTACTGAGCAAATGTCAAATTGGCTTTTTACCAAATTACCGTACAACAGACCATGTATTCACCCTGCACACCCTAATTGACAACCAAACAAACCAAAACAAAGGCAAAGTCTTCTCATGCTTTGTTGATTTCAAAAAAGCCTTCAACTCAATCTGGCATGAGGGTCTGCTATACAAACTGATGGAAAGTGGTGTTGGGGGTAAAACATACGACATTATAAAATCCATGTACACAAACAACAAGTGTGCGGTTAAAATTGGCAAAAAAACACACACATTTCTTCACACAGGGTCGTGGGGTTAGACAGGGATGCAGCTTAAGCCCCACCCTCTTCAACATATATATCAACGAATTGGCGCGGGCACTAGAAAAGTCTGCAGCACCCGGCCTCCTCCTGCTAGAATCCGAAGTCAAATGGGGGGGGGGGGGTATCACCACCCCCAAGAGATGCTAATCTCTACAATAACATTGGTTGGGGGGGGAATCACCACCCCCAAGAGATGCTAATCTCTACAATAACATTGGTTGGGGGGGGTATCACCCCCCCCAAGAGATGCTAATCTCTACAATAACATTGGTTGGGGGGTATCACCCCCACCAAGAGATGCTAATCTCTACAATAACATTGGTTGGGGGGGTATCACCCCCACCAAGAGATGCTAATCTCTACAATAACATTGGTTGGGGGGGTATCACCCCCACCAAGAGATGCTAATCTCTACAATAACATTGGCTGGGGGGAATCACCACCCCCAAGAGATGCTAATCTCTACAATAACATTGGTTGGGGGGGTATCACCCCCCCCAAGAGATGCTAATCTCTACAATAACATTGGTTGGGGGGAGATGCTAATCTCCAATAACATCCCTCCAATAACATCCCTAAAAAGTCTCAGTTCTCTCCAGTCATCAGTGTCTGTTTCTCCCTCCCTCCTCCCTCCCTCCCTCCCTCCCTCCCTCCCTCCCCCTCCCCCCTCCCTAGAGTCTCAGTTCTCTCCAGTCATCAGTGTCTGTTTCTCCTCCCTCCCCCTCCCTCCCTCCCTCCCTAAAGTCTCAGTTCTCTCCAGTCATCAGTGTCTGTTTCTCTCTCTCTCCGCCCCTCCCTCCCTCCCCCCTCCCTCCCTCCCTCCCTAAAGTCTCAGTTCTCTCCAGTCATCAGTGTCTGTTTCTCCCTCCCTCCATCCCTCCCTCCCTCCCTCCCTCCCTCCCCCTCCCTCCCTCCCTCCCTCCCTCCCTCCCTCCTCCCTCCCTCCCTCCCTCCCTCCCTCCCTCCCTCCCTAGAGTCTCAGTTCTCTCCAATCATCAGTGTCTGTTTCTCTCTCCCTCTGCCCGTCCCTCCCTCCCTCCCTAGAGTCTCAGTTCTCTCCAGTCATCAGTGTCTGTTTCTCCCTCCATCCCTCCCTCCCTCCCTCCCTCCCTCCCTAGAGTCTCAGTTCTCTCCAGTCATCAGTGTCTGTTTCTCCCTCCATCCCTCCCTCCCTCCCTCCCTCCCTCCCTAGAGTCTCAGTTCTCTCCAATCATCAGTGTTTGTTTCTCCCTCCCTCCCTCCCTCCCTCCCTCCCTCCCTCCCTCCCTCCCTCCTCCCTCCCTCCCTCCCTCCCTCCCTCCCTAGAGTCTCAGTTCTCTCCAATCATCAGTGTTTGTTTCTCCCTCCCTCTCTCCCTCTGCCCGTCCCTCCCTCCCTCCCTAGAGTCTCAGTTCTCTCCAGTCATCAGTGTCCCTCCCCCTCCCTCCCTCCCTCCCTCCCTCCCTCCCTCCCTAAAGTCTCAGTTCTCTCCAGTCATCAGTGTCTGTTTCTCCCTCCCTCCCTCCCTCCCTCCCTCCCTCCCTCCCTCCCTCCCTAAAGTCTCAGTTCTCTCCAGTCATCAGTGTCTGTTTCTCCCTCCCTCCCTCCCTCTCTCCGCCCCCTCCCTCCCTCCCTCCCCCCTCCCTCCCTCCCTCCCTCCATAAAGTCTCAGTTCTCTCCAGTCATCAGTGTCTGTTTCTCTCTCTCTCCCTCCGCCCCTCCCTCCCTCCCTAGAGTCTCAGTTCTCTCCAGTCATCAGTGTCCCTCCCTCCCTCCCTCCCTCCCTCCCTAAAGTCTCAGTTCTCTCCAGTCATCAGTGTCTGTTTCTCCCTCCCACCCTCCCTCCCTCCCTCCCTCCCTCCCTAAAGTCTCAGTTCTCTCCAGTCATCAGTGTCTGTTTCTCCCTCCCTCCCTCCCTCCCTCCGCCCCTCCCCCTCCCTCCGCCCCTCCCTCCCTCCCTCCCTCCCTAAAGTCTCAGCTCTCTCCAGTCAACAGTGTCTGTTTCTCCCTCCCTCCCTCCCCCTCACTTCCTCCCTCCCTAGAGTCTCAGTTCTCTCCAATCATCAGTGTCTGTTTCTCTCTCCCTCTGCCCCTCCCTCCCTCCCTCCCTAGAGTCTCAGTTCTCTCCAATCATCAGTGTCTGTTTCTCTCTCCCTCTGCCCGTCCCTCCCTCCCTCCCCAGAGTCTCAGTTCTCTCCAGTCATCAGTGTCCATCCCTCCCTCCCTCCCTCCCTCCCTCCCTGCCTCCCTCCCTCCCTCCCTAGAGTCTCAGTTCTCTCCAGTCAACAGTGTCTGTTTCTCCCTCCCTCCCTCCCCCTCACTTCCCTCCCTCCCTAGAGTCTCAGTTCTCTCCAGTCATCAGTGTCTGTTTCTCCCTCCCTCCCTCCCTCCCTCCCTCCCTCCCTCCCTCCCTCCCTCCCTCCCTCCCTCCCTCCCTCCCTCCCTCCCTCCCTCCCTCCCTCCCTCCCTAGAGTCTCAGTTCTCTCCAGTCATCAGTGTCTGTTTCTCCCTCCCTCCCTCCCTCCCTCCCTCCCTCCCTCCCTCCCTCCCTCCCTCCCTCCCTCCCTCCCTCCCTCCCTCCCTCCCTCCCTCCCTCCCTAGAGTCTCAGTTCTCTCCAGTCATCAGTATCTGTTTCTCCCTCCCTCCCTCCCTCCCTCCCTCCCTCCCTCCCTCCCTCCCTCCCTCCCTCCCTCCCTCCCTCCCTCCCTCCCTCCCTCCCTAGAGTCTCAGTTCTCTCCAGTCATCAGTATCTGTTTCTCCCTCCCTCCCTCCCTCCCTCCCTCCCTCCCTCCCTCCCTCCCTCCCTCCCCCTCCCTCCCTCCCTCCCTCCCTCCCTCCCTCCCCCTCCCTCCCTCCCTCCCTCCCTCCCTCCCTCCCCCTCCCTCCCTCCCTCCCTAGAGTCTCAGTTCTCTCCAGTCATCAGTGTCTGTTTCTCCCTCCCTCCCTCCCTCACCCTCCCTCCCTCCCTCCCTCCCTAAAGTCTCAGTTCTCTCCAGTCATCAGTGTCTGTTTCTCTCTCTCTCCTTTCATTCCTTCTCTCCAGCAATATGTCAAAAACACGTCTCCCTTCTCCCCCTCTGACTATTAGATGAAACTTCTGATGCTGCAGAAAAAGACCAGATATATAGTTATCTTTGTTTTATTTCCTGGTTTGAAGTGTAGGCGTCCACTGCCTGTACAATTAATGTTCCACAGATGGCACACGCTGCTGCGTGTGTGTGTGTGTGTGTGTGTGTGTGTGTGTGTGTGTGTGTGTGTGTGTGTGTGTGTGTGTGTGTGTGTGTGTGTGTGTGTGTGTGTGTGTGTGTGTGTGTGTGTGTGTGTGTGTGTGTGTGTGTGTGTGTGTGTGTGTGTGTGTGTGTGTGTGTGTGTGGCAGCAGCCTGTCAGCCTTATGCTTCCTCCCCTGTAAACACACAGACTGTATTTTGAGCTGCCGCCCAGAGTTGAGGAATGGAAAGTATTCTCTTTCTGTAACTGGGTTAGAGCGTGAAGCCGACTGTACTGTGTGTGTGTGTGTTCGCAGGATATTTGTTCCTTATGGTTTCAGCATCTGAGAAGACTGGGTCTGTCTCTATAGGATATATAGACAGTAGAGGACTGGGTCTGTCTTTATAGGATATATAGACAGTAGAGGACTGGGTCTGTCTCTATAGGATATATAGACAGTAGAGGACTGGGTCTGTCTCTATAGGATATATAGACAGTAGAGGACTGGGTCTGTCTCTATAGGATATATAGACAGTAGAGGACTGGGTCTGTCTCTATATGATATATAGACAGTAGAGGACTGGGTCTGTCTCTATAGGATATATAGACAGTAGAGGACTGGGTCTGTCTCTATAGGATATATAGACAGTAGAGGACTGGGTCTGTCTCTATAGGATATATAGACAGTAGAGGACTGGGTCTGTCTCTATAGGATATATAGACAGTAGAGGACTGGGTCTGTCTCTATATGATATATAGACAGTAGAGGACTGGGTCTGTCTCTATAGGATATATAGACAGTAGAGGACTGGGTCTGTCTCTATAGGATATATAGACAGTAGAGGACTGGGTCTGTCTCTATATGATATATAGACAGTATAGGACTGGGTCTGTCTCTATAGGATATATTGACAGTAGAGGACTGGGTCTGTCTCTATAGGATATATAGACAGTATAGGACTGGGTCTGTCTCTATAGGATATATAGACAGTAGAGGACTGGGTCTGTCTCTATATGATATATAGACAGTATAGGACTGGGTCTGTCTCTATAGGATATATAGACAGTATAGGACTGGGTCTGTCTCTATAGGATATATAGACAGTATAGGACTGGGTCTGTCTCTATAGGATATATAGACAGTAGAGGACTG
>NW_025745939.1:126962-136962 GCF_021184085.1 Oncorhynchus gorbuscha | reverse complement strand
TTTGTATTCAACTTCCTTGTGACTTTATTTTCCCTCTCCCTCCCTCCCCTCCCTCCCTCCTCCTCCCCTCCCTCCCTCCCCTGCCTCCCTCCCTCCCCCTCCTCCCCCTCCCTCCCTCCCTCCCTCCCTCCCCCCCCTCCCTCCCTCCCTCCCTCCTCCCTTCCCTCCTCTTCTCCCTCCCTCCCTCCCTCCCTCCCTCCTCCCGTCCTCCCTCCTCCCCTCCTCCCCTCCCTCCCTCCCCTCCTCCCCTCCTCCCCTCCCCTCCCTCCCTCCTCCCCTCCCTCCCTCCCTCCCTCCCTCCTCCCCTCCCTCCCTCCCTCCCTCCCTCCCACCCTCCCTCCCTCCCTCCCTCCCTCCCTCCTTCCCTCCTCCCCTCCTCCTCCCCCCCCCCTCCCACCCTCCCTCCTCCCCTCCTCCTCCCCCTCCCTCCCTCCCTCCCTCCTCCGCTCCCTCCCTCCCTCCCTCCCTCCTCCCCTCCCTCCCTCCCTCCTCCCTCCCTCCCTCCCTCCCTCCCTCCCTCCCCCCAGCAGACAGAGGAGGTGTCTCAGACAGACAGTCAGCAGCAGAGCCAGTCGTCTGACAGTTGTAACAGTAAGACTCAGCCCAAGCGTCTCCATGTCTCCAACATACCCTTCAGATTCAGGGACCCAGACCTCAGGCAAATGTTTGGCGTGAGTATTACACTACAATTACTGATGTTATCTCCCATAAGTGCTCCTCCATGCTACTCCATGCTAAATACTATTCCATGTGCTGTACCACTGAACAATCCTGCATTAAAGAATGTCATTGACTCTGGCTTTGTTTTCTGTCTTTCCTTCCAGCAATTTGGTCAAATCTTAGACGTTGAAATCATTTTTAACGAGCGGGGCTCTAAGGTAGGTGACGCGTTGTGTTTCTCTTCTGCATGGTAGTTGTTAGAGGAAGCTAGAGGATAGAGATGTGTTAGAGGAAGCTAGAGGTTAGAGATGTGTGTTAGAGGAAGCTAGAGGTTAGAGATGTGTTAGAGGAAGCTACAGGTTAAAGAGATGTGTTAGAGGAAGCTAGAGGTTAGAGATGTGTTTTAGAGGAAGCTACAGGTTAAAGAGATGTGTTAGAGGAAGCTAGGGGTTAGAGATGTGTTAGAGGAAGCTAGAGGTTATAGATGTGTTAGAGGAAGCTAGAGGTTAGAGATGTTTTAGAGGAAGCTGGAGGTTTGAGATGTGTTTTAGAGGAAGCTAGAGGTTAGAGATGTGTGTTAGAGGGGAGAAGATAAGGAAAACGTTTTGAAGCAGAGGGGGTTCCTGCCTGAAGCTGGCCTATAATAGTGTGCTTCATCTTTTTACATTTCAACATGTTTTTCTCCTTTTATTCTACTGAACAACAGCCCAGGCTGTTTTCTGTACTGACTGGAGTAATGACAGTAATAATATGAGTAATGATTATAATAACATGAATAACATGCGTTATTCTACTGAACAACAGCCCAGGCTGTTTTCTGTACTGACTGGAGTAATGACAGTAATAATATGAGTAATGATTATAATAACATGAATAACATGCATGTTGTTCTCTCCCTCTCCATCCTGCATGCAGGGTTTTGGGTTCGTAACTTTCGAGCATAGTGCGGACGCTGACAGGGCGCGAGACAAATTACACGGCACGGTCGTAGAAGGTCGTAAAATAGAGGTGCATGTTACAAATACTTCCCCCTTTACCTCCTCCTCTTCCTCCTTTACCTCTTCCTCCTTTACCTCCTCCTCTTCTTCCTTTACCTCCTCCTCTTCTTCCTTTACCTCCTCCTCTTCCTCCTTTACCTCCTCCTCTTCCTCCTTTACCTCCTCCTCTTCCTCCTTTACCTCCTCCTCTTCCTCCTTTACCTCCTCCTCTTCCTCCTTTACCTCCTCCTCTTCCTCCTTTACCTCCTCCTCTTCCTCTTTGTCCGTGTATGTGTGTGTGTGAATGTGTGTGTGCATAATGTCTGCTTCACTCCCTCCATTCCACCCTGTCCCACACGTCACCTGTCTCTCCACCTGCGTCATCACCTCCCTCCCTGAACTCTCCTCATACAGCCCCCATTTTGATTTATTGTCTGGGTTTTTGTTCATACCCATTAATACGTCTACAGGTTTACTGATGTATATTTCCCAGGATTTGCTTCATTTTGTTATGACCTCATTTATTTTCAAAAAGATTTGTTCAGTTGGAAGTTTGTTGTGACGTACATACAGTTTAAGTCAGAAGTTTACATCCACTTAGGTTGGAGTCATTAGAACTAGTTTACATCCACTTAGGTTGGAGTCATTAGAACTAGTTTACATACACTTAGGTTGGAGTCATTAGAACTAGTTTACATACACTGAGGTTGGAGTCATTAGAACTAGTTTACATCCACTTAGGTTGGAGTCATTAGAACTAGTTTACATACACTTAGGTTGGAGTCATTAGAACTAGTTTACATCCACTTAGGTTGGAGTCATTAGAACTAGTTTACATACACTTAGGTTGGAGTCATTAGAACTAGTTTACATCCACTTAGGTTGGAGTCATTAGAACTAGTTTACATCCACTTAGGTTGGAGTCATTAGAACTAGTTTACATCCACTTAGGTTGGAGTCATTAGAACTAGTTTACATCCACTTAGGTTGGAGTCATTAGAACTAGTTTACATCCACTTAGGTTGGAGTCATTAGAACTAGTTTACATCCACTTAGGTTGGAGTCATTAGAACTAGTTTACATCCACTTAGGTTGGAGTCATTAGAACTAGTTTACATCCACTTAGGTTGGAGTCATTAGAACTAGTTTACATACACTTAGGTTGGAGTCATTAGAACTAGTTTACATACACTTAGGTTGGAGTCATTAGAACTAGTTTACATCCACTTAGGTTGGAGTCATTAGAACTAGTTTACATCCACTTAGGTTGGAGTCATTAGAACTAGTTTACATCCACTTAGGTTGGAGTCATTAGAACTAGTTTACATCCACTTAGGTTGGAGTCATTAGAACTAGTTTACATCCACTTAGGTTGGAGTCATTAGAACTAGTTTACATCCACTTAGGTTGGAGTCATTAGAACTAGTTTACATCCACTTAGGTTGGAGTCATTAGAACTAGTTTACATCCACTTAGGTTGGAGTCATTAGAACTAGTTTACATCCACTTAGGTTGGAGTCATTAGAACTAGTTTACATCCACTTAGGTTGGAGTCATTAGAACTAGTTTACATCCACTTAGGTTGGAGTCATTAGAACTAGTTTACATCCACTTAGGTTGGAGTCATTAGAACTAGTTTACATCCACTTAGGTTGGAGTCATTAGAACTAGTTTACATCCACTTAGGTTGGAGTCATTAGAACTAGTTTACATCCACTTAGGTTGGAGTCATTAGAACTAGTTTACATCCACTTAGGTTGGAGTCATTAGAACTAGTTTACATCCACTTAGGTTGGAGTCATTAGAACTAGTTTACATCCACTTAGGTTGGAGTCATTAGAACTAGTTTACATCCACTTAGGTTGGAGTCATTAGAACTAGTTTACATCCACTTAGGTTGGAGTCATTAGAACTAGTTTACATCCACTTAGGTTGGAGTCATTAGAACTAGTTTACATCCACTTAGGTTGGAGTCATTAGAACTAGTTTACATCCACTTAGGTTGGAGTCATTAGAACTAGTTTACATCCACTTAGGTTGGAGTCATTAGAACTAGTTTACATCCACTTAGGTTGGAGTCATTAGAACTAGTTTACATCCACTTAGGTTGGAGTCATTAGAACTAGTTTACATCCACTTAGGTTGGAGTCATTAGAACTAGTTTACATCCACTTAGGTTGGAGTCATTAGAACTAGTTTACATACACTTAGGTTGGAGTCATTAGAACTAGTTTACATACACTTAGGTTGGAGTCATTAGAACTAGTTTACATACACTTAGGTTGGAGTCATTAGAACTAGTTTACATACACTTAGGTTGGAGTCATTAGAACTAGTTTACATACACTTAGGTTGGAGTCATTAGAACTAGTTTACATACACTTAGGTTGGAGTCATTAAAACTAGTTTACATACACTTAGGTTGGAGTCATTAAAACTAGTTTACATACACTTAGGTTGGAGTCATTAGAACTAGTTTACATACACTTAGGTTGGAGTCATTAAAACTAGTTTACATACACTTAGGTTACACCAGCTCTGTCAGGAGGAATGGGCCAATATTCACCCAACTTATTGTGGGAGGCTACCCAAAATGTTTGACCCAAGTTAAACAATTTAAAAGCAATGCTACCAAATACTAATTGAGTATGTAAACTTCTGACCCACTGGGAATGTGATGAAAGAAATACAAGCTGAAATAAATAATTATTTCTACTATTGTTCTGACATTTCACATTTAAAATAAAGTGGTGATCCTAACTGACCTGAGACGGAATTTTTACTAGGATTGTCAGGAATTGTGAAAAACTGAGTTTAAATGTATTTGGCTAAAGGTGTTTGTAAACTTCCTGACTTCAACTGTAATGTGTTTTGTCCTTTTGAGGTTAAAGGGTGCTTACAGCCAGTTCCTCAGAAAAGTCAGGGAAGTAAACAAAGCAGTGAAGGATCATGGGTAGTGATTGACCTCACTGCAGGGTTAGGGGTATACAGTGGCCTGTAAGTTACAAACTACAGTCCCCTATAAACAGTGGAGAAAAAAGTTAAATATATTCAAGCTAAAGGGAACAATGATAGTATTTGCCACTTCTCATCCAACACTATGAAACATTGATTTGGTTTCCATGGCAACTCACAAATCCAATTCCAAGAATTGGAAACAATATGTTTTGGGAGCCACACAGAGAACTACAGAGAGCTAAAAGAGAGAGAGGTTTTAGTGCACAGGGCAGGGTTTACCAAACTCAGTCCTCGGGACACCAAGAGCCACACAGAGAACTACGGAGAGAGAGATTTTAGTGCACAGGGCAGGGTTTACCAAACTCAGTCCTCGGGACACCAAGAGCCACACAGAGAACTACAGAGAGAGAGGTTTTAGTGCACAGGGCAGGGTTTACCAAACTCAGTCCTCGGGACACCAAGAGCCACACAGATAACTACAGAGAGAGAGGTTTTAGTGCACAGGGCAGGGTTTACCAAACTCAGTCCCCGGGACACCAAGAGCCACACAGAGAACTACAGAGAGATAAAAGAGAGAGAGGTTTTAGTGCACAGGGCAGGGTTTACCAAACTCAGTCCCCGGGACAACAAGAGCCACACAGAGAACTTTAGAGAACTACAGAGAGAGGTTTGAGTGCACAGGGCAGGGTTTACCAAACTCAGTCCTCGGGACACCAAGAGCCACACAGAGGACTTTAGAGAACTACAGAGAGATAAAAGAGAGAGAGGTTTGAGTGCACAGGGCAGGGTTTACCAAACTCAGTCCCCGGGACACCTAGAGCCACACAGAGAACTACAGAGAGATAAAAGAGAGAGAGGTTTTAGTGCACAGGGCAGGGTTTACCAAACTCAGTCCTCGGGACACCAAGAGCCACACAGAGAACTACAGAGAGATAAAAGAGAGAGAGGTTTTAGTGCACAGGGCAGGGTTTACCAAACTCAGTCCTCGGGACACCAAGAGCCATACAGAGAACTACAGAGAGATAAAAGAGAGAGAGGTTTGAGTGCACAGGGCAGGGTTTACCAAACTCAGTCCCCGGGACACCAAGAGCCACACAGAGAACTACAGAGAGATAAAAGAGAGAGAGGTTTTAGTGCACAGGGCAGGGTTTACCAAACTCAGTCCTCGGGACACCAAGAGCCACACAGAGAACTACAGAGAGATAAAAGAGAGAGAGGTTTTAGTGCACAGGGCAGGGTTTACCAAACTCAGTCCTCGGGACACCAAGAGCCATACAGAGAACTACAGAGAGATAAAAGAGAGAGAGGTTTGAGTGCACAGGGCAGGGTTTACCAAACTCAGTCCCGGGACACCAAGAGCCACACAGAGAACTACAGAGAGATAAAAGAGAGAGGTTTTAGTGCACAGGGCAGGGTTTACCAAACTCAGTCCTCGGGACACCAAGAGCCACACAGAGAACTACAGAGAGATAAAAGAGAGAGAGGTTTGAGTGCACAGGGCAGGGTTTACCAAACTCAGTCCCCGGGACACCAAGAGCCACACAGAAAACTACAGAGAGAGAGGTTTTAGTGCACAGGGCAGGGTTTACCAAACTCAGCGCTCGGGACACCAAGAGCCACACAGAGAACTACAGAGAGATAAAAGAGAGAGAGGTTTTAGTGCACAGGGCAGGGTTTACCAAACTCAGTCCCCAGGACACCAAGAGCCACACAGATAACTACAGAGAGAGAGAGGTTTTAGTGCACAGGGCAGGGTTTACCAAACTCAGTCCTCGGGACACCAAGAGCCACACAGAGGACTTTAGAGAACTACGGAGAGCAAAAAGAGAGAGAGGTTTTAGTGCACAGGGCAGGGTTTACCAAACTCAGTCCTCGGGACACCAAGAGCCACACAGAGGACTTTAGATAACTACGGAGAGCAAAAAGAGAGAGAGGTTTTAGTGCACAGGGCAGGGTTTTCCAAACTCAGTCCCCGGGTCACCAAGAGCCACACAGAGAACTACAGAGAGATAAAAGAGAGAGAGGTTTTAGGGCACAGAGCAGGGTTTACCAAACTCAGTCCTCTGGACACCAAGAGCCACACAGAGAACTTTAGAGAACTACAGAGAGAAATTGTAGCTCCACACAGCTGATTCAAGTAATCAACTCATCAACAAGTTTCTATAATTTTACTCAGCTGTTTGGCTGACCAAAAACGTGCACCTGTTTGGTGTCCAGAGTACCGAGTTTGGCAAACGCTGGCATAGTGATTGCGGGTTTGACAGCCATTGCTTTGGCCTCTTGAGGCATATTCCTCTCTCATCTCCCCCTTCCTCCATCTTCCCAATGGTAGCTCCACTCGTATACACCCCCAACTCTGTTACCACGGTAACAAAACACAAACAAGTGGGCGGGGCCAAAAACTGGTCTGGGAATGGTAAGTGTGAAGCGAGATGTATTATTACTACCCTCTCTCTCTCTCTCTATCTCCCTACCTCTCTCTACCTCTCTCTCTCTTTCTACCTCCCTCTCTCTCTCTCTACCTCTCTCTCTCTCTCTCTCCCTACCTCTCTCTACCTCTCTCTCTCTCTCTCTCCCTACCTCTCTCTACCTCTCTCTCTCTTTCTCTACCTCTCTCTCTCTCTCTCTCCCTACCTCTCTCTACCTCTCTCTCTCTCTCTCTCCCTACCTCTCTCTACCTCCCTCTCTCTCTCTCTACCTCTCTCTCTCTCTCTCTCTCTCTATACCTCTCTCTCTCTGTCTGTCTGTCTCTCTCTCTCTCTCTCTCTCTCTCTCTCTCTCTCTCTCTCTCTCTGTCTCTGTCTCTGTCTCTGTCTCTGTCTCTACCTCTGTCTCTGTCTCTACCTCTCTCTACCTCTCTGTCTCTGTCTCTACCTCTCTCTACCTCTCTCTCTGTCTCTCTCTCTCTCTCTCCCTCTCCCTCTCTCTCTCTCTCTACCTCTCTGTCTCTGTCTCTACCTCTCTCTCTCTCTCTCTCTCTCTCCCTCTCCCTCTCTCTCTCTCTCTACCTCTCTGTCTCTGTCTCTACCTCTCTCTCTCTCTCTCTCTCTGTCTCTCCCTCTCTCTCTCTCTCTACCTCTCTGTCTCTGTCTCTGTCTCTACCTCTCTCTCTCTCTCTCTCTCTACCTCTCTCTACCTCTCTGTCTCTGTCTCTACCTCTCTCTCTCTCTCTCTCTCTCTCTCTCTCTCTCTCTCTCTCTCTCTCTCTCTCTCTCTCTCTCTCTCTCTCTCTCCCTCTCTGTCTCTCTCTCTCTCTCTCTCTCTCTCTCTCTCTCTCTCTCTCTCTCTCTCTACCTCTCTCTCTCTCTCTCCCTCTCTCTCTCTCTCTCTCTCTCTCTCTCCCTCTCTCTATCTCTCTACCTTTCTCTCTTACACACTCTTTCTCGAAACGCTCGCAAATTCACGTGACTTTCTTTTGGCTTGTGGTTGAGTTGGTTGTTTCTTGAAGCTGTGTTCTGATTGTATGTTTTCTCTTGTGTGTTACGGCGTGTTTTACCACTCAGTGTCTCAGTCTAGCTGCTAGCGTGATGATGACTGATGATGCGTGATCCAATCTGATTGGTTGAGACATGCACTGACTTGTTGCACCTCTACTCTGGGACTGTGGAACCAGTTGATTGTGTTTTTGGACCACAATGCATCATGTTTTTTTCCCCTTCTGTTAGCTGTGATTCAAGCTGGAATGACTTGATTGATTGACTGATTAATTGATTGGTTGATTTGATCAGTTTTTTTGATTTCTGTTTTGATTTGGTTGATGACTCTGATTGTTGTTGCTATGACGCTCCAGGCTTGGTGAGGTGGAGTGTGAATGCTAAATGTCGCTTTGTGTCTGTCTGATGGTTCTCCTTACTCTGGTAGATGACTGGATGTTGCAGAATGCTCCAAACATGTCTGTCCTCCTCCTCCTCCTCCTCCATCTTGTTTGTTAGCTGTTGTCCCTCTCCTCTGCATGCTCCTCCTCCTCCTCCTCCTCCTCCTCCTCCTCCTCCTCCTCCTCCTCCTCCTCCTCCCTCCTCCTCCTCCTCCCTCCTCCTCCTCCACCTCCTCCTCCTCCTCCTCCTCCTCCTCCTCCTCCTCCTCCCTCCTCCTCCTCCATGTTGTTTGTTAGCTGTTGTCCCTCTCCTCTGCATGCTCCACCTCCTCCTCCTCCTCCTCCTCCTCCTCCTCCTCCTCTGCATGCTCCTCCATATGACAACACAGCTGTTTGATTGTTTGTCCAGCGTTGTTTCTCTTTACGTTTCATTTCCTTTTTTGAAATCTTTAACCATATGAAAATATAATATTTTGTTAATTTGCTTTGTATTGAAGTCTTTACTACTTATGTGTGACCTGTTAAGTTAAAAGGGTTTTGGGGACACATTGATGTAGGAATGATATGACAGCATGCTGCTCTCTAGAACCCAACGTACTGTTGGGTTTTAATATGTGTCTGACTGCTGTTGGAAACGCTCTGATACAAGCCTGTCTGTGATAGGTCAACAATGCAACGGCACGGGTAATGACCAATAAGAAGACAGTCAAAGACTCACCGGGCCTCCGTGCAAATGGTAAGACTCACCGGGCCTCCGTGGGAGGGGTTTAAGACTCACTGGGCCTCCGTGGGAGGGGTTTAAGACTCGCCGGGCCTCTGTGGGAGGGGTTTAAGACTCACCAGGCCTCTGTGGGAGGGGTTTAAGACTCACCGGGCCTCTGTGGGAGGGGGTTTAAGACTCACCGGGCCTCTGTGGGAGGGTTTAAGACTCACCGGGCCTCCGTGGGAGGGGTTTAAGACTCACCGGGCCTCCGTGGGAGGGTTTAAGACTCACCGGGCCTCTGTGGGGAGGGGTTTAAGACTCACCGGCCTCTGTGGGAGGGGTTTAAGACTCACCGGGCCTCTGTGGGAGGGGTTTAAGACTCACCGGGGCCTCTGTGGGAGGGTTTAAGACTCGCCGGGCCTCTGTGGGAGGGGTTTAAGACTCACCGGGCCTCTGTGGGAGGGGTTTAAGACTCACCAGGCCTCTGTGGGAGGGGTTTAAGACTCACCGGGCCTCTGTGGGAGGGGTTTAAGACTCACCGGGCCTCTGTGGGAGGGGTTTAAGGGGTTTAAGACTCAGGGGTTTAAGACTCACGGGCCTCTGTGGGAGGGGGGTTTAAGACTCACCGGGCCTCTGTGGGAGGGGTTTAAGACTCACCGGGCCTCTGTGGGAGGGGTTTAAGACTCACCAGGCCTCTGTGGGAGGGGTTTAAGACTCACCAGGCCTCTGTGGGAGGGGTTTAAGACTCACCGGGCCTCTGTGGGAGGGGGTTTTAAGACTCACCAGGCCTCTGTGGGAGGGGTTTAAGACCCACCGGGCCTCTGTGGGAGGGGTTTAAGACTCCACCGGGCCTCTGTGGGAGGGGTTTAAGACTCACCGGGCCTCTGT
>NW_025745939.1:125000-126462 GCF_021184085.1 Oncorhynchus gorbuscha | reverse complement strand
TCAGCAACTCTCTAAATATATGGCTCTGCAACTCTCTAAATATATGGCTCAGCAACTCTCTAAATATATGGCTCTGCAACTCTCTAAATATATGGCTCTGCAACTCTCTAAATATATGGCTCTGCAACTCTCTAAATATATGGCTCTGCAACTCTCTAAATATATGACTCTGCAACTCTTTAAATATATGGCTCTGCAACTCTCTAAATATATGGCTCTGCAACTCTCTAAATATATGGCTCAGCAACTCTCTAAATATATGGCTCAGCAACTCTCTAAATATATGGCTCAGCAACTCTCTAAATATATGGCTCAGCAACTCTCTAAATATATGGCTCTGCAACTCTCTAAATATATGGCTCTGCAACTCTCTAAATATATGGCTCAGCAACTCTCTAACTATATGGCTCTGCAACTCTCTAAATATATGGCTCTGCAACTCTCTAAATATATGGCTCTGCAACTCTCTAAATATATGACTCTGCAACTCTCTAAATATATGGCTCAGCAACTCTCTAAATATATGGCTCAGTAACTCTCTAAATATATGGCTCAGTAACTCTCTAAATACCTGATGCTGCAACTCTCTAAATACCTGGCTCAGAAACTCTCTAAATATATGGCTCAGCATACAACCAACATGAATACAGGCACATGTGAATGTCATGTGTCCTGAGTGGTAAGTAGAAACACATCTATCTCTGTTACGGTCCTTCACTGGTAATAATACTTACATAAATATCTGCACCATAAAATCCATCCTGGTAAACAACACTGCAAAGGATACAAACACAAACAAACACAAACAAAACAAACATCCATATTAGTGCAAGTTGACATGCAGGCACCATCTAGACACCAACCCTGTCATTCTGTGGAGAGGTTAGTTTGTCCAATCAAAAACCATCAGACATGAGAGGGGTGGAGCCAAACAGGGAAGTTCCGCAGGCACTCTCCTCTTCCTACTCTGTCTCTCTTTGTGAATCCCAAACCAGCGCCTTGCCCCCCACCAACTCTCTCAGAGGGCCCTCTGTTGTCACGTGTTGCTGACGAAACTCAGAGGGTGACTTCCAGAGTGGTGAGGGGATCAATAAACCCATCAACTTCGGTACTCATGCCGCATTCAAAACAACTGGGAACTCGCAAATCTCCGACGTCTGACTTCAGTGTGTCCAAGACAACTGAGAACAGTGAAAAAAAACTAGCTTGGACTGAGATTGTTTTTAATTAACGGTCATCCAACTCTTCTGAATTCCAAGTGGGAAACTCAGGCATCTTTCTAGAGCTCCGCTTTCCGACGCTTTCACTGATTTGACTTCAAAAGATTTGACCTCTTTTTTTTCCCCCAGAGTTCCCCGTTGTCTTGAAAACACCAACACTCCGGACTTGAATGATGCAAGTCATGTTCCACATAACAAAACAAGCAAGAAATTAAAATGAACAAACCCCCCCCCGCCCCCCC
>NW_025745939.1:112500-115000 GCF_021184085.1 Oncorhynchus gorbuscha | reverse complement strand
TAGGTGTGACCTTGGTGGGCAGTCAACCCGGGTAGGTGTGGCCTTGGTGGGCAGTCAACCCGGGTAGGTGTGGCCTTGGTTGGCAGTCAACCCGGGTAGGTGTGGCCTTGGTTGGCAGTCAACCCGGGTAGGTGTGGCCTTGGTGGGCAGTCAACCCGGGTAGGTGTGGCCTTGGTGGGCAGTCAACCCGGGTAGGTGTGGCCTTGGTGGGCTGTCAACCCGGGTAGGTGTTGCTCTGGCCTTAGTGTAGGACCTGTATCTACTACGCTTTATTCTGGGACAAACCGGATCACTCTGAGTTACAATGCGGCAAAATTGTTTACTTGCCGAGGATTATGGGCTTGAGGTGGCTTCCTTGATCACGCAGGTCGCCAGCCTATGTAAGTAACTAGTGAAAACGCAGAGTGGAATGTTTACATTTTCTATGCAGGTGGCTGGAGGGCTTTTACGCTCGTTGGATGCATCTCCGCCTTGTCGTTTGTCGTTATCCGACTGGCCGGTGTTGCTCGGAGCTCCCCCATCTGAACGCGGCGTCGAAGGAGCACAGCGAGAGGAGCAAGACATTCAGCGGTTGCCGCATGTCACTGAGCCGTGGGAAGCCGAGGACAGCGGCCTCCCACAAAGCAGACTACACTCCCAACGAGAGGCCCGGAGTGGATATCAACAGCACATAGTTTCACCGTCTTGGAGCCTGATCTTCCTGCACCTTCGACTGCGGTGCCTACGATTTCAATGTCAACGTCGGGCGGGGGTGGGGGTTAATTACACTATGAAGGGGGGTTTAATTACATTATGAAGAGGGGGTTTAATTACACTATGAAGGGGGGTTAATTACACTATGAAGGGGGTTTTATTTACATTATGAAGGGGGGTTTAATTACACTATGAAGGGGGGTTAATTACATTATGAAGGGGGTTTAATTACATTATGAAGGGGGGTTTAATTACATTATGAAGGGGGGTTTAATTGCACTATGAAGGGGGGTTTAATTACACTATGAAGGGGGGTTTAATTACATTATGAAGGGGGGTTTAATTACATTATGAAGGGGGGGGGGTTTAATTACATTATGAAGGGGGGGTTAATTACATTATGAAGGGGGGGGTTTAATTACATTATGAAGGGGGGTTTAATTACATTATGAAGGGGGGTTAATTACATTATGAAGGGGGGAGGTTAATTACATTATGAAGGGGGGGGGTTAATTACATTATGAAGGGCAGCTCTGAACAGTTGAAACTGGATTTTAAAGAGCTGATTGACTCTCTGCTAGACACTATCAAAAGACACATCATATCTGCCCCTGTGTCCTCTCTGAATCGTGGCATTGAAAGCTTCAGCAGGGATCTTTCTCTTCATAACAGGCTACATGATGATTGCAGCTCGTTGGGTGTAACTTTTGTTGACAATATTAATACCTTTTGGAAACGAAACACATTTTATAAGGAGGATGGGATCCACCCAAATCATCTGGGTTCCCGGGTCCTTTCACAGCGTTATAAGGCTGCATTGAGACAATGACTCATCAATGACCCAAGCCCAGATCAGATAATCCCTACCATCGTGATGCAGGTTCCTGGGTCCTTTCACAGCATTATAAGGCTGCGTTGAGACAATGACTCATCAATGACCCAAGCCCAGATCAGCTAATCCCTACCATCGTGATGCAGGTTCCTGGGTCCTTTCACAGCACTATAAGGCTGCGTTGAGACAATGACTCATCAATGACCCAAGCCCAGCTCAGCTAATCCCTACCATCGTGATGCAGGTTCCTGGGTCCTTTCACAGCACTATAAGGCTGCGTTGAGACAATGACTCATCAATGACCCAAGCCCAGCTCAGCTAATCCCTACCATCATGATGCAGGTTCCTGGGTCCTTTCCCTGCCTTATAAGGCTGCGTTGAGACAATGACTCATCAATGACCCAAGCCCAGCTCAGCTAATCAATACCATTGTGTCGCTGAGTTATCATAATGCTTCAGCAAATGTACATTATACCAGGTAGACACAATGTAACCTAATATATGCCCCTCTAACTGCCCCGAATGCCTCTGCTGATCCTACAGCTGTTGTTGTACGCAGTAATCATGTGCCTATGAACCAGAAGAGCTGCCTGCCCGTCTGTCTCATCCTGACACGGTCATTACTATGCGACACCTGGAGATCAAATTTGAATACTGAAACAATTTTGTAAATGTCAGAGAGACAGACAGCAAGATTTTTATAAATCTCTGCTGTTGAAAACTATATGTTCGTCTTAAAGAAATGTGAGATATTGTCTAGATGCCTTTTGTAGGGGAGAACAAGTTTATAAATTGCCTGGCTGGGCTGATGAGATAGTGGATTGCGCGGTCAGACGGAACAGAATAAATGGGCATTTTAACATCATAGATTTAGACGGTGGTAATTTGTGGAATAGACACTGGTTGGAATGCATTTTTTTAATCCAATCAGCTTTCAGGATTACCCAATGTATAATGTACACCAATGACCTGACC
>NW_025745939.1:87500-105000 GCF_021184085.1 Oncorhynchus gorbuscha | reverse complement strand
TGTGCACTAAAACCTCTCTCTCTGTAGTTATCTGTGTGGCTCTTGGTGTCCTGGGGACTGAGTTTGTAAACCCTGCCCTGTGCACTAAAACCTCTCTTTTATCTCTCTGTAGTTCTCTGTGTGGCTCTTGGTGTCCCGAGCGCTGAGTTTGGTAAACCCTGCCCTGTGCACTAAAACCTCTCTCTCTGTAGTTTTCTGTGTGGCTCTTGGTGTCCCGAGGACTGAGTTTGGTAAACCCTGCCCTGTGCACTAAAACCTCTCTCTCTGTAGTTTTCTGTGTGGCTCTTGGTGTCCCGAGGACTGAGTTTGGTAAACCCTGCCCTGTGCACTAAAACCTCTCTCTCTTTTATCTCTCTGTAGTTCTCTGTGTGGCTCTTGGTGTCCCGAGGACTGAGTCTGGTAAACCCTGCCCTGTGCACTAAAACCTCTCTCTCTGTAGTTATCTGTGTGGCTCTTGGTGTCCTGGGGACTGAGTTTGGTAAACCCTGCCCTGTGCACTAAAAACCTCTCTTTTATCTCTCTGTAGTTCTCTGTGTGGCTCTTGGTGTCCCGGGACTGAGTTTGGTAAACCCTGCCCTGTGCACTCAAACCTCTCTCTTTTATCTCTCTGTAGTTCTCTGTATGGCTCTTGGTGTCCCGAGGACTGAGTTTGGTAAACCCTGCCCTGTGCACTCAAACCTCTCTCTCTTTTATCTCTCTGTAGTTCTCTGTGTGGCTCTTGGTGTCCCGAGGACTGAGTTTGGTAAACCCTGCCCTGTGCACTAAAACCTCTCTCTCTTTTATCTCTCTGTAGTTCTCTGTGTGGCTCTTGGTGTCCCGAGGACTGAGTCTGGTAAACCCTGCCCTGTGCACTAAAACCTCTCTCTCTGTAGTTATCTGTGTGGCTCTTGGTGTCCTGGGGACTGAGTTTGGTAAACCCTGCCCTGTGCACTAAAACTCTTTTATCTCTCTGTAGTTCTCTGTGTGGCTCTTGGTGTCCCGAGGCTGAGTTTGGTAAACCCTGCCCTGTGCACTAAAACTCTCTCTGTAGTTTTCTGTGTGGCTCTTGGTGTCCCGAGGACTGAGTTTGGTAAACCCTGCCCTGTGCACTAAAACCTCTCTCTCTGTAGTTTTCTGTGTGGCTCTTGGTGTCCCGAGGACTGAGTTTGGTAAACCCTGCCCTGTGCACTAAAACTCTCTTTTATCTCTCTGTAGTTCTCTGTGTGGCTCTTGGTGTCCCGAGGACTGAGTCTGGTAAACCCTGCCCTGTGCACTAAAACCTCTCTCTCTGTAGTTATCTGTGTGGCTCTTGGTGTCCTGGGGACTGAGTTTGGTAAACCCTGCCCTGTGCACTAAAACCTCTCTCTCTTTTATCTCTCTGTAGTTCTCTGTGTGGCTCTTGGTGTCCCGGGACTGAGTTTGGTAAACCCTGCCCTGTGCACTCAAACTCTCTCTTTTATCTCTCTGTAGTTCTCTGTATGGCTCTTGGTGTCCCGAGGACTGAGTTTGGTAAACCCTGCCCTGTGCACTCAAACCTCTCTCTCTTTTATCTCTCTGTAGTTCTCTGTGTGGCTCTTGGTGTCCCGAGGACTGAGTTTGGTAAACCCTGCCCTGTGCACTAAAACCTCTCTCTCTTTTATCTCTCTGTAGTTCTCTGTGTGGCTCTTGGTGTCCCGAGCGCTGAGTTTGGTAAACCCTGCCCTGTGCACTAAAACCGCTCTCTCTGTAGTTTTCTGTGTGGCTCTTGGTGTCCCGAGGACTGAGTTTGGTAAACCCTGCCCTGTGCACTAAAACCTCTCTCTCTGTAGTTTTCTGTGTGGCTCTTGGTGTCCCGAGGACTGAGTTTGGTAAACCCTGCCCTGTGCACTAAAACCTCTCTCTCTGTAGTTTTCTGTGTGGCTCTTGGTGTCCCGAGGACTGAGTTTGGTAAACCCTGCCCTGTGCACTAAAACCTCTCTCTCTGTAGTTCTCTGTGTGGCTCTTGGTGTCCCGAGGACTGAGTCTGGTAAACCCTGCCCTGTGCACTAAAACCTCTCTCTCTGTAGTTATCTGTGTGGCTCTTGGTGTCCTGGGGACTGAGTTTGGTAAACCCTGCCCTGTGCACTAAAACCTCTCTCTCTTTTATCTCTCTGTAGTTCTCTGTGTGGCTCTTGGTGTCCCGAGGACTGAGTTTGGTAAACCCTGCCCTGTGCACTAAAACTCTCTCTCTGTAGTTTTCTGTGTGGCTCTTGGTGTCCCGAGGACTGAGTTTGGTAAACCCTGCCCTGTGCACTAAAACCTCTCTCTCTGTAGTTTTCTGTGTGGCTCTTGGTGTCCCGAGGACTGAGTTTGGTAAACCCTGCCCTGTGCACTAAAACCTCTCTCTCTTTTATCTCTCTGTAGTTCTCTGTGTGGCTCTTGGTGTCCCGAGGACTGAGTCTGGTAAACCCTGCCCTGTGCACTAAAACCTCTCTGTAGTTATCTGTGTGGCTCTTGGTGTCCTGGGGACTGAGTTTGGTAAACCCTGCCCTGTGCACTAAAACCTCTCTCTCTTTTATCTCTCTGTAGTTCTCTGTGTGGCTCTTGGTGTCCCGAGCGCTGAGTTTGGTAAACCCTGCCCTGTGCACTAAAACCTCTCTCTCTGTAGTTTTCTGTGTGGCTCTTGGTGTCCCGAGGACTGAGTTTGGTAAACCCTGCCCTGTGCACTAAAACCTCTCTCTCTGTAGTTTTCTGTGTGGCTCTTGGTGTCCCGAGGACTGAGTTTGGTAAACCCTGCCCTGTGCACTAAAACCTCTCTCTTTTATCTCTCTGTAGTTCTCTGTGTGGCTCTTGGTGTCCCGAGGACTGAGTCTGGTAAACCCTGCCCTGTGCACTAAAACCTCTCTCTCTGTAGTTATCTGTGTGGCTCTTGGTGTCCTGGGGACTGAGTTTGGTAAACCCTGCCCTGTGCACTAAAACCTCTCTCTCTTTTATCTCTCTGTAGTTCTCTGTGTGGCTCTTGGTGTCCCGGGACTGAGTTTGGTAAACCCTGCCCTGTGCACTCAAACCTCTCTTTTATCTCTGTAGTTCTCTGTATGGCTCTTGGTGTCCCGAGGACTGAGTTTGGTAAACCCTGCCCTGTGCACTCAAACCTCTCTCTCTTTTATCTCTCTGTAGTTCTCTGTGTGGCTCTTGGTGTCCCGAGGACTGAGTTTGGTAAACCCTGCCCTGTGCACTAAACCTCTCTCTCTTTTATCTCTCTGTAGTTCTCTGTGTGGCTCTTGGTGTCCCGAGGACTGAGTTTGGTAAACCCTGCCCTGTGCACTAAAACCTCTTTTATCTCTCTGTAGTTCTCTGTGTGGCTCTTGGTGTCCCGAGGACTGAGTTTGGTAAACCCTGCCCTGTGCACTAAAACCTCTCTCTGTAGTTTTCTGTGTGGCTCTTGGTGTCCCGAGGACTGAGTTTGGTAAACCCTGCCCTGTGCACTAAAACTCTCTGTAGTTTTCTGTGTGGCTCTTGGTGTCCCGAGGACTGAGTTTGGTAAACCCTGCCCTGTGCACTAAAACCTCTTTTATCTCTCTGTAGTTCTCTGTGTGGCTCTTGGTGTCCCGAGGACTGAGTTTGGTAAACCCTGCCCTGTGCACTAAAACCTCTCTCTGTAGTTATCTGTGTGGCTCTTGGTGTCCTGGGGACTGAGTTTGGTAAACCCTGCCCTGTGCACTAAAACCTCTTTTATCTCTCTGTAGTTCTCTGTGTGGCTCTTGGTGTCCCGAGCGACTGAGTTTGGTAAACCCTGCCCTGTGCACTAAAACCTCTCTCTCTGTAGTTTTCTGTGTGGCTCTTGGTGTCCCGAGGACTGAGTTTGGTAAACCCTGCCCTGTGCACTAAAACCTTTTTATCTCTCTGTAGTTTTCTGTGTGGCTCTTGGTGTCCCGAGGACTGAGTTTGGTAAACCCTGCCCTGTGCACTAAAACCTCTCTCTCTTTTATCTCTCTGTAGTTCTCTGTGTGGCTCTTGGTGTCCCGAGGACTGAGTCTGGTAAACCCTGCCCTGTGCACTAAAACCTCTCTCTCTGTAGTTATCTGTGTGGCTCTTGGTGTCCTGGGGACTGAGTTTGGTAAACCCTGCCCTGTGCACTAAAACCTCTCTCTCTTTTATCTCTCTGTAGTTCTCTGTGTGGCTCTTGGTGTCCCGGGGACTGAGTTTGGTAAACCCTGCCCTGTGCACTCAAACCTCTCTCTCTTTTATCTCTCTGTAGTTATCTGTGTGGCTCTTGGTGTCCTGGGGACTGAGTTTGGTAAACCCTGCCCTGTGCACTAAAACCTCTCTTTTATCTCTCTGTAGTTCTCTGTGTGGCTCTTGGTGTCCCGGGGACTGAGTTTGGTAAACCCTGCCCTGTGCACTCAAACCTCTCTCTCTTTTATCTCTCTGTAGTTCTCTAAAGTCCTCTGTGTGGCTCTTGGTGTCCCGAGGACTGAGTTTGGTAAACCCTGCCCTGTGCACTCAAACCTCTCTCTGTAGTTCTCTAAAGTTCTCTGTGTGGCTCTTGGTGTCCCGGGGACTGAGTTTGGTAAACCCTGCCCTGTGCACTAAAACCTCTCTCTCTGTAGTTCTCTGTGTGGCTCTTGGTGTCCCGAGGACTGAGTTTGGTAAACCCTGCCCTGTGCACTAAAACCTCTCTCTCTGTAGTTCTCTGTGTGGCTCTTGGTGTCCCGAGGACTGAGTTTGGTAAACCCTGCTCTGTGCACTAAAACCTCTCTCTCTGTAGTTCTCTGTGTGGCGCTTGGTGTCCTGGGGACTGAGTTTGGTAAACCCTGCCCTGTGCACTAAAACCTCTCTCTCTTTTATCTCTTCATAGTTCTCCAAAGTCCTCTGTGTGGCCCTTGGTGTCCCGGGGACTGAGTTTGGTAAACCCTGCCCTGTGCACTCAAACCTCTCTCTCTTTTATCTCTCCGTAGTTCTCTGTGTGGGTCTTGGTGTCCCGAGGACTGAGTTTGGTAAACCCTGCCCTGTGCACTAAAACCTCTCTCTCTTTTTGCTCTCTGTAGTTCTCTGTGTGGCTCCCAAAACATATTGTTTCCAATTCTTGGAATTGGATTTGTGAGTTGCCATGGAAACCAAATCAATGTTTCATAGTGTTGGATGAGAAGTGGCAAATACTATCATTGTTCCCTTTAGCTTGAATATATTTCACTTTTTTCTCCACTGTTTATAGGGGACTGTAGTTTGTAACTTACAGGCCACCGTATACCCCTAACCCTGCAGTGAGGTCAATCACTACCCATGATCCTTCACTGCTTTGTTTACTTCCCTGACTTTTCTGAGGAACTGGCTGTAAGCACCCTTTAACCTCAAAAGGACAAAACACATTACAGTTGAAGTCAGGAAGTTTACAAACACCTTTAGCCAAATACATTTAAACTCAGTTTTTCACAATTCCTGACAATCCTAGTAAAAATTCCGTCTCAGGTCAGTTAGGATCACCACTTTATTTTACATTTACATTTAAGTCATTTAGCAGACGCTCTTATCCAGAGCGACTTACAAATTGGATTTTAAATGTGAAATGTCAGAATAATAGTAGAAATAATTATTTATTTCAGCTTGTATTTCTTTCATCACATTCCCATTGGGTCAGAAGTTTACATACTCAAATAGTATTTGGTAGCATTGCTTTTAAATTGTTTAACTTGGGTCAAACATTTTGGGTAGCTTTCCACAAGCCTCCCACAATAAGTTTGGTGAATATTGGCCCATTCCTCCTGACAGAGCTGGTGTAACCTAAGTGTATGTAAACTAGTTTTAATGACTCCAACCTCAGTGTATGTAAACTAGTTTTAATGACTCCAACCTAAGTGTATGTAAACTAGTTTTAATGACTCCAACCTAAGTGTATGTAAACTAGTTCTAATGACTCCAACCTAAGTGTATGTAAACTAGTTCTAATGACTCCAACCTAAGTGTATGTAAACTAGTTCTAATGACTCCAACCTAAGTGTATGTAAACTAGTTCTAATGACTCCAACCTAAGTGGATGTAAACTAGTTCTAATGACTCCAACCTAAGTGTATGTAAACTAGTTGTAATGACTCCAACCTAAGTGTATGTAAACTAGTTCTAATGACTCCAACCTAAGTGTATGTAAACTAGTTCTAATGACTCCAACCTAAGTGTATGTAAACTAGTTCTAATGACTCCAACCTAAGTGTATGTAAACTAGTTCTAATGACTCCAACCTAAGTGGATGTAAACTAGTTCTAATGACTCCAACCTAAGTGGATGTAAACTAGTTCTAATGACTCCAACCTAAGTGTATGTAAACTAGTTCTAATGACTCCAACCTAAGTGTATGTAAACTAGTTCTAATGACTCCAACCTAAGTGTATGTAAACTAGTTCTAATGACTCCAACCTAAGTGTATGTAAACTAGTTCTAATGACTCCAACCTAAGTGTATGTAAACTAGTTCTAATGACTCCAACCTAAGTGTATGTAAACTAGTTCTAATGACTCCAACCTAAGTGTATGTAAACTAGTTCTAATGACTCCAACCTAAGTGTATGTAAACTAGTTCTAATGACTCCAACCTAAGTGTATGTAAACTAGTTCTAATGACTCCAACCTAAGTGTATGTAAACTAGTTCTAATGACTCCAACCTAAGTGTATGTAAACTAGTTCTAATGACTCCAACCTAAGTGTATGTAAACTAGTTCTAATGACTCCAACCTAAGTGTATGTAAACTAGTTCTAATGACTCCAACCTAAGTGGATGTAAACTAGTTCTAATGACTCCAACCTAAGTGTATGTAAACTAGTTCTAATGACTCCAACCTAAGTGTATGTAAACTAGTTCTAATGACTCCAACCTAAGTGTATGTAAACTAGTTCTAATGACTCCAACCTAAGTGGATGTAAACTAGTTCTAATGACTCCAACCTAAGTGGATGTAAACTAGTTCTAATGACTCCAACCTAAGTGGATGTAAACTAGTTCTAATGACTCCAACCTAAGTGGATGTAAACTAGTTCTAATGACTCCAACCTAAGTGTATGTAAACTAGTTCTAATGACTCCAACCTAAGTGGATGTAAACTAGTTCTAATGACTCCAACCTAAGTGGATGTAAACTAGTTCTAATGACTCCAACCTAAGTGGATGTAAACTAGTTCTAATGACTCCAACCTAAGTGGATGTCAACTAGTTCTAATGACTCCAACCTAAGTGGATGTAAACTAGTTCTAATGACTCCAACCTAAGTGGATGTAAACTAGTTCTAATGACTCCAACCTAAGTGGATGTAAACTAGTTCTAATGACTCCAACCTAAGTGGATGTAAACTAGTTCTAATGACTCCAACCTAAGTGATGTAAACTAGTTCTAATGACTCCAACCTAAGTGGATGTAAACTAGTTCTAATGACTCCAACCTAAGTGGATGTAAACTAGTTCTAATGACTCCAACCTAAGTGGATGTAAACTAGTTCTAATGACTCCAACCTAAGTGGATGTAAACTAGTTCTAATGACTCCAACCTAAGTGGATGTAAACTAGTTCTAATGACTCCAACCTAAGTGGATGTAAACTAGTTCTAATGACTCCAACCTAAGTGGATGTAAACTAGTTCTAATGACTCCAACCTCAGTGGATGTAAACTAGTTCTAATGACTCCAACCTCAGTGGATGTAAACTAGTTCTAATGACTCCAACCTAAGTGTATGTAAACTAGTTCTAATGACTCCAACCTAAGTGGATGTAAACTAGTTCTAATGACTCCAACCTAAGTGGATGTAAACTAGTTCTAATGACTCCAACCTAAGTGTATGTAAACTAGTTCTAATGACTCCAACCTAAGTGGATGTAAACTAGTTCTAATGACTCCAACCTAAGTGGATGTAAACTAGTTCTAATGACTCCAACCTAAGTGGATGTAAACTAGTTCTAATGACTCCAACCTAAGTGGATGTCAACTAGTTCTAATGACTCCAACCTAAGTGGATGTAAACTAGTTCTAATGACTCCAACCTAAGTGGATGTAAACTAGTTCTAATGACTCCAACCTAAGTGGATGTAAACTAGTTCTAATGACTCCAACCTAAGTGGATGTAAACTAGTTTTAATGACTCCAACCTAAGTGGATGTAAACTAGTTCTAATGACTCCAACCTAAGTGGATGTAAACTAGTTCTAATGACTCCAACCTAAGTGGATGTAAACTAGTTCTAATGACTCCAACCTAAGTGGATGTAAACTAGTTCTAATGACTCCAACCTAAGTGGATGTAAACTAGTTCTAATGACTCCAACCTAAGTGGATGTAAACTAGTTCTAATGACTCCAACCTAAGTGGATGTAAACTAGTTCTAATGACTCCAACCTAAGTGGATGTAAACTAGTTCTAATGACTCCAACCTAAGTGGATGTCAACTAGTTCTAATGACTCCAACCTAAGTGGATGTAAACTAGTTCTAATGACTCCAACCTAAGTGGATGTAAACTAGTTCTAATGACTCCAACCTAAGTGGATGTAAACTAGTTCTAATGACTCCAACCTAAGTGGATGTAAACTAGTTCTAATGACTCCAACCTAAGTGGATGTAAACTAGTTTTAATGACTCCAACCTAAGTGGATGTAAACTAGTTCTAATGACTCCAACCTAAGTGGATGTAAACTAGTTCTAATGACTCCAACCTAAGTGGATGTAAACTAGTTCTAATGACTCCAACCTAAGTGGATGTAAACTAGTTCTAATGACTCCAACCTAAGTGGATGTAAACTAGTTCTAATGACTCCAACCTAAGTGTATGTAAACTAGTTCTAATGACTCCAACCTAAGTGGATGTAAACTAGTTCTAATGACTCCAACCTAAGTGTATGTAAACTAGTTCTAATGACTCCAACCTAAGTGGATGTAAACTAGTTCTAATGACTCCAACCTAAGTGTATGTAAACTAGTTCTAATGACTCCAACCTAAGTGGATGTAAACTAGTTCTAATGACTCCAACCTCAGTGGATGTAAACTAGTTCTAATGACTCCAACCTCAGTGGATGTAAACTAGTTCTAATGACTCCAACCTAAGTGGATGTAAACTAGTTCTAATGACTCCAACCTAAGTGGATGTAAACTAGTTCTAATGACTCCAACCTAAGTGGATGTAAACTAGTTCTAATGACTCCAACCTCAGTGGATGTAAACTAGTTCTAATGACTCCAACCTCAGTGGATGTAAACTAGTTCTAATGACTCCAACCTAAGTGTATGTCAACTAGTTCTAATGACTCCAACCTAAGTGGATGTAAACTAGTTCTAATGACTCCAACCTAAGTGTATGTAAACTAGTTCTAATGACTCCAACCTAAGTGGATGTAAACTAGTTCTAATGACTCCAACCTAAGTGGATGTAAACTAGTTCTAATGACTCCAACCTGAAGTGGATGTAAACTAGTTCTAATGACTCCAACCTAAGTGGATGTCAACTAGTTCTAATGACTCCAACCAGTGGATGTAAACTAGTTCTAATGACTCCAACCTAAGTGGATGTAAACTAGTTCTAATGACTCCAACCTAAGTGGATGTAAACTAGTTCTAATGACTCCAACCTAAGTGGATGTCAACTAGTTCTAATGACTCCAACCTAAGTGGATGTAAACTAGTTCTAATGACTCCAACCTAAGTGGATGTAAACTAGTTCTAATGACTCCAACCTAAGTGGATGTAAACTAGTTCTAATGACTCCAACCTCAGTGTATGTAAACTAGTTCTAATGACTCCAACCTAAGTGGATGTAAACTAGTTCTAATGACTCCAACCTAAGTGGATGTCAACTAGTTCTAATGACTCCAACCTAAGTGGATGTAAACTAGTTCTAATGACTCCAACCTAAGTGGATGTAAACTAGTTCTAATGACTCCAACCTAAGTGGATGTAAACTAGTTCTAATGACTCCAACCTAAGTGGATGTCAACTAGTTCTAATGACTCCAACCTAAGTGGATGTAAACTAGTTCTAATGACTCCAACCTAAGTGGATGTAAACTAGTTCTAATGACTCCAACCTAAGTGGATGTAAACTAGTTCTAATGACTCCAACCTCAGTGTATGTAAACTAGTTCTAATGACTCCAACCTAAGTGGATGTAAACTAGTTCTAATGACTCCAACCTAAGTGGATGTAAACTAGTTCTAATGACTCCAACCTAAGTGGATGTCAACTAGTTCTAATGACTCCAACCTAAGTGGATGTAAACTAGTTCTAATGACTCCAACCTAAGTGGATGTAAACTAGTTCTAATGACTCCAACCTAAGTGGATGTAAACTAGTTCTAATGACTCCAACCTCAGTGTATGTAAACTAGTTCTAATGACTCCAACCTAAGTGGATGTAAACTAGTTCTAATGACTCCAACCTAAGTGGATGTAAACTAGTTCTAATGACTCCAACCTAAGTGGATGTAAACTAGTTCTAATGACTCCAACCTCAGTGGATGTAAACTAGTTCTAATGACTCCAACCTCAGTGGATGTAAACTAGTTCTAATGACTCCAACCTAAGTGTATGTCAACTAGTTCTAATGACTCCAACCTAAGTGGATGTAAACTAGTTCTAATGACTCCAACCTAAGTGGATGTAAACTAGTTCTAATGACTCCAACCTAAGTGGATGTAAACTAGTTCTAATGACTCCAACCTAAGTGGATGTAAACTAGTTCTAATGACTCCAACCTAAGTGGATGTAAACTAGTTCTAATGACTCCAACCTAAGTGGATGTAAACTAGTTCTAATGACTCCAACCTAAGTGGATGTAAACTAGTTCTAATGACTCCAACCTAAGTGGATGTAAACTAGTTCTAATGACTCCAACCTAAGTGGATGTAAACTAGTTCTAATGACTCCAACCTAAGTGGATGTAAACTAGTTCTAATGACTCCAACCTAAGTGGATGTAAACTAGTTCTAATGACTCCAACCTAAGTGGATGTAAACTAGTTCTAATGACTCCAACCTAAGTGGATGTAAACTAGTTCTAATGACTCCAACCTCAGTGGATGTAAACTAGTTCTAATGACTCCAACCTAAGTGGATGTAAACTAGTTTTAATGACTCCAACCTAAGTGGATGTAAACTAGTTTTAATGACTCCAACCTAAGTGGATGTAAACTAGTTCTAATGACTCCAACCTAAGTGGATGTAAACTAGTTCTAATGACTCCAACCTAAGTGGATGTAAACTAGTTCTAATGACTCCAACCTAAGTGGATGTAAACTAGTTCTAATGACTCCAACCTAAGTGGATGTAAACTAGTTCTAATGACTCCAACCTAAGTGGATGTAAACTAGTTTAATGACTCCAACCTAAGTGGATGTAAACTAGTTCTAATGACTCCAACCTAAGTGGATGTAAACTAGTTCTAATGACTCCAACCTAAGTGGATGTAAACTAGTTCTAATGACTCCAACCTCAGTGTATGTAAACTAGTTCTAATGACTCCAACCTAAGTGGATGTAAACTAGTTCTAATGACTCCAACCTAAGTGGATGTAAACTAGTTCTAATGACTCCAACCTAAGTGGATGTAAACTAGTTCTAATGACTCCAACCTAAGTGGATGTAAACTAGTTCTAATGACTCCAACCTAAGTGGATGTAAACTAGTTCTAATGACTCCAACCTAAGTGGATGTAAACTAGTTTTAATGACTCCAACCTAAGTGGATGTAAACTAGTTCTAATGACTCCAACCTAAGTGGATGTAAACTAGTTCTAATGACTCCAACCTAAGTGGATGTAAACTAGTTCTAATGACTCCAACCTAATGTGGATGTAAACTAGTTCTAATGACTCCAACCTAAGTGGATGTAAACTTTAATGACTCCAACCTAAGTGGATGTAAACTAGTTCTAATGACTCCAACCTAGTGGAGTGTATGTAAACTAGTTCTAATGACTCCAACCTAAGTGGATGTAAACTAGTTCTAATGACTCCAACCTAAGTGGATGTAAACTAGTTCTAATGACTCCAACCTAAGTGGATGTAAACTAGTTCTAATGACTCCAACCTAAGTGGATGTAAACTAGTTCTAATGACTCCAACCTAAGTGGATGTAAACTAGTTCTAATGACTCCAACCTAAGTGTATGTAAACTAGTTCTAATGACTCCAACCTAAGTGGATGTAAACTAGTTCTAATGACTCCAACCTAAGTGGATGTAAACTAGTTCTAATGACTCCAACCTAAGTGGATGTAAACTAGTTCTAATGACTCCAACCTAAGTGGATGTAAACTAGTTCTAATGACTCCAACCTAAGTGGATGTAAACTAGTTCTAATGACTCCAACCTAAGTGGATGTAAACTAGTTCTAATGACTCCAACCTAAGTGGATGTAAACTAGTTCTAATGACTCCAACCTAAGTGGATGTAAACTAGTTCTAATGACTCCAACCTAAGTGGATGTAAACTAGTTCTAATGACTCCAACCTAAGTGGATGTAAACTAGTTCTAATGACTCCAACCTAAGTGGATGTAAACTAGTTCTAATGACTCCAACCTAAGTGGATGTAAACTAGTTCTAATGACTCCAACCTAAGTGGATGTAAACCTAATGACTCCAAAGTGGATGTCAACTAGTTCTAATGACTCCAACCTAAGTGGATGTAAACTAGTTCTAATGACTCCAACCTAAGTGTAGTGGATGTAAACTAGTTCTAATGACTCCAACCTAAAAGTAATGATGTAAACTAGTTCTAATGACTCCAACCTAAGTGGATGTAAACTAGTTCTAATGACTCCAACCTAAGTGGATGTAAACTAGTTCTAATGACTCCAACCTAAGTGGATGTAAACTAGTTCTAATGACTCCAACCTAAGTGGATGTAAACTAGTTCTAATGACTCCAACCTAAGTGGATGTAAACTAGTTCTAATGACTCCAACCTAAGTGGATGTAAACTAGTTCTAATGACTCCAACCTAAGTGGATGTAAACTAGTTCTAATGACTCCAACCTAAGTGGATGTAAACTAGTTCTAATGACTCCAACCTAAGTGGATGTAAACTAGTTCTAATGACTCCAACCTAAGTGGATGTAAACTAGTTCTAATGACTCCAACCTAAGTGGATGTAAACTAGTTCTAATGACTCCAACCTAAGTGGATGTAAACTAGTTCTAATGACTCCAACCTAAGTGGATGTAAACTAGTTCTAATGACTCCAACCTAAGTGGATGTAAACTAGTTCTAATGACTCCAACCTAAGTGGATGTAAACTAGTTCTAATGACTCCAACCTAAGTGGATGTAAACTAGTTCTAATGACTCCAACCTAAGTGGATGTAAACTAGTTCTAATGACTCCAACCTAAGTGGATGTAAACTAGTTCTAATGACTCCAACCTAAGTGGATGTAAACTAGTTCTAATGACTCCAACCTAAGTGGATGTAAAAGTTCTAATGACTCCTCTGACTTAAACTGTATGTACGTCACAACAAACTTCCAACTGAACAAATCTTTTTGAAAATAAATGAGGTCATAACAAAATGAAGCAAATCCTGGGAAATATACATCAGTAAACCTGTAGACGTATTAATGGGTATGAACAAAAACCCAGACAATAAATCAAAATGGGGGCTGTATGAGGAGAGTTCAGGGAGGGAGGTGATGACGCAGGTGGAGAGACAGGTGACGTGTGGGACAGGGTGGAATGGAGGGAGTGAAGCAGACATTATGCACACACACATTCACACACACACATACACGGACAAAGAGGAAGAGGAGGAGGTAAAGGAGGAAGAGGAGGAGGTAAAGGAGGAAGAGGAGGAGGTAAAGGAGGAAGAGGAGGAGGTAAAGGAGGAAGAGGAGGAGGTAAAGGAGGAAGAGGAGGAGGTAAAGGAGGAAGAGGAGGAGGTAAAGGAAGAAGAGGAGGAGGTAAAGGAAGAAGAGGAGGAGGTAAAGGAGGAAGAGGTAAAGGAGGAAGAGGAGGAGGTAAAGGGGGAAGTATTTGTAACATGCACCTCTATTTTACGACCTTCTACGACCGTGCCGTGTAATTTGTCTCGCGCCCTGTCAGCGTCCGCACTATGCTCGAAAGTTACGAACCCAAAACCCTGCATGCAGGATGGAGAGGGAGAGAACAACATGCATGTTATTCATGTTATTATAATCATTACTCATATTATTACTGTCATTACTCCAGTCAGTACAGAAAACAGCCTGGGCTGTTGTTCAGTAGAATAACGCATGTTATTCATGTTATTATAATCATTACTCATATTATTACTGTCATTACTCCAGTCAGTACAGAAAACAGCCTGGGCTGTTGTTCAGTAGAATAAAAGGAGAAAAACATGTTGAAATGTAAAAAGATGAAGCACACTATTATAGGCCAGCTTCAGGCAGGAACCCCCTCTGCTTCAAAACGTTTTCCTTATCTTCTCCCCTCTAACACACATCTCTAACCTCTAGCTTCCTCTAAAACACATCTCAAACCTCCAGCTTCCTCTAAAACATCTCTAACCTCTAGCTTCCTCTAACACATCTATAACCTCTAGCTTCCTCTAAAACACATCTCTAACCTCTAGCTTCCTCTAACACATCTATAACCTCTAGCTTCCTCTAAAACACATCTATAACCTCTAGCTTCCTCTAAAACACATCTCTAACCTCTAGCTTCCTCTAACACACATCTCTAACCCCTAGCTTCCTCTAACACATCTCTTTAACCTGTAGCTTCCTCTAAAACACATCTCTAACCTCTAGCTTCCTCTAACACATCTCTTTAACCTGTAGCTTCCTCTAACACATCTCTAACCTCTAGCTTCCTCTAACACACATCTCTAACCTCTAGCTTCCTCTAACACATCTCTATCCTCTAGCTTCCTCTAACAACTACCATGCAGAAGAGAAACACAACGCGTCACCTACCTTAGAGCCCCGCTCGTTAAAAATGATTTCAACGTCTAAGATTTGACCAAATTGCTGGAAGGAAAGACAGAAAACAAAGCCAGAGTCAATGACATTCTTTAATGCAGGATTGTTCAGTGGTACAGCACATGGAGTAGCATTTAGCATGGAGTAGCATAGAGGAGCACTTATGGGAGATAACATCAGTAATTGTAGTGTAATACTCACGCCAAACATTTGCCTGAGGTCTGGGTCCCTGAATCTGAAGGGTATGTTGGAGACATGGAGACGCTTGGGCTGAGTCTTACTGTTACAACTGTCAGACGACTGGCTCTGCTGCTGACTGTCTGTCTGAGACACCTCCTCTGTCTGCTGGGGGAGGGAGGGAGGAGGGAGGGAGGGAGGGAGGGAGGGAGGGAGGGAGGGAGGGAGGGAGGGAGGGAGGGAGGGAGGGAGGGAGGGAGCGGAGGAGGGAGGGAGGGAGGGAGGGGGGAGGAGGAGGGAGGGAGGGAGGGGGGAGGGGGGGGGGAGGAGGGGGGAGGAGGGAAGGAGAGGGAGGGAGGGGAGGGAGGGAGGGAGGGAGGGTGGGAGGGAGGGAGGGAGGGAGGGAGGGAGGGGAGGAGGGAGGGAGGGAGGGAGGGAGGGAGGGGAGGAGGGAGGGAGGGAGGGGAGGAGGGGAGGAGGGGAGGAGGGGAGGGAGGGAGGGAGGGAGGGGGAGGAGGGAGGAGGGAGGGAGGGAGGGAGGGAGGGAGAAGAGGAGGGAAGGGAGGAGGGAGGGAGGGAGGGGGGGAGGGGGAGGGAGGGAGGGAGGGAGGGAGGGGGAGGAGGGGGAGGGAGGGAGGCAGGGGAGGGAGGGAGGGGAGGAGGTGAGGGAGGGGAGGAGGGGAGGGAGGGAGAGGGAAAATAAAGTCACAAGGAAGTTGAATACAAATGCAAAGTTGCCAATAGTTACAAACAAGAGAAGGATAAACAGATGCTTCAATGAGAAACCCCAGATGACTGCATTTAAATATAAATATCCCACAGTAGAGGCTACATAGGACAATATCATGCAATAATATCACTACCTGACTTGGGCAGGAGCACTTAGAAGATGAGGACCGACACCTCAGATTTACTACTGCTTCAGTTCCTGTTCCTCTTATAGAATATTATCTAATACAGTATTGTAGAGCTCCTGTTCCTGTTCCTCTTATAGAATATTATCTAATACAGTATTGTAGAGTTCCTGTTCCTCTTATAGAATATTATCTAAAACAGTATTGTAGAGCTCCTGTTCCTCTTATAGAATATTATCTAATACAGTATTGTAGAGCTCCTGTTCCTCTTATAAAATATTATCTAATACAGTATTGTAGAGCTCCTGCACCTCTTATATAATATTATCTAATACAGTATTGTAGAGCTCCTGCACCTCTTATATAATATTATCTAATACAGTATTGTAGAGCTCCTGTTCCTCTTATATAATATTATCTAATACAGTATTGTAGAGCTCCTGCACCTCTTATATAATATTATCTAATACAGTATTCTAGAGCTCCTGCACCTCTTATATAATATTATCTAATACAGTATTGTAGAGCTTATATAATATTATCCTGCACCTCTTATATAATATTATCTAATACAGTATTGTAGAGCTCTTATAGAATATTATCTACAGCACCTCTTATATAATATTATCTAATACAGTATTGTAGAGCTCCTGCACCTCTTATATAATATTATCTAATACAGTATTCTAGAGCTCCTGCACCTAAACAGCACCGACACCTATTTCAGCCCAAGTCAAGCACTGATTAATACTGGAAATAAATGTCATGTTTATTCAGTTGACTTCCATTTAGCTAATTGCAGGCTGTAATATCACGTGCACCGTGAAGAGGTAAACAAACCAGGGATGGAGAGCGTTATTATTGGGAAATTAAACCACCTCAATGTCTCTAGCCATTAGGTGATTAATATCTCTCTAGAAACTGATCCGACGTCAGAATTGTGGAACGATGATAATGTTAAGGTAAGACTTGAATGGAGAAAGCTGATCCGAGAGCAGCGCTGCCTTTCTGTCGACTGGGTCTGTTTATAAACCAGACGCAGTCCTCTACTGTCTATATTTCCTATAGACTCAGTCCTCTACTGTCTATATATCCTATAGAGACAGACCCAGTCCTATACTGTCTATATATCATATAGAGACATACCCAGTCCTCTACTGTCTATATATCCTATAGACCCAGTCCTCTACAGTCTATATATCCTATAGAGACAGACCCAGTCCTCTACTGTCTATATATCATATAGAGACAGACCCAGTCCTCTACTGTCTATATATCCTATAGAGACAGACTCAGTCCTCTACTGTCTATATATCCTATAGAGACAGACCCAGTCCTCTACTGTCTATATATCCTATAGAGACAGACCCAGTCCTCTACTGTCTATATATCCTATAGAGACAGACCCAGTCCTCTACTGTCTATATATCCTATAGAGACAGACCCAGTCCTATACTGTCTATATATCATATAGAGACAGACCCAGTCCTCTACTGTCTATATATCCTATAGAGACAGACCCAGTCCTATACTGTCTATATATCCTATAGAGACAGACCCAGTCCTATACTGTCTATATATCATATAGAGACAGACCCAGTCCTCTACTGTCTATATATCCTAT
>NW_025745939.1:72500-85000 GCF_021184085.1 Oncorhynchus gorbuscha | reverse complement strand
CCCCCCCAACCAATGTTATTGTAGAGATTAGCATCTCTTGGTGGGGGTGATACCCCCCCAACCAATGTTATTGTAGAGATTAGCATCTCTTGGGGGTGATACCCCCCAACCAATGTTATTGTAGAGATTAGCATCTCTTGGGGGTGGTGATACCCCCCCAACCAATGTTATTGTAGAGATTAGCATCTCTTGGTGGGGGTGATACCCCCCAACCAATGTTATTGTAGAGATTAGCATCTCTTGGGGGTGGTGATACCCCCCCAACCAATGTTATTGTAGAGATTAGCATCTCTTGGGGGGTGATACCCCCCCAACCAATGTTATTGTAGAGATTAGCATCTCTTGGTGGGGGTGATACCCCCAACCAATGTTATTGTAGAGATTAGCATCTCTTGGTGGTGATACCCCCCAACCATTGTTATTGTAGAGATTAGCATCTCTTGGTGGGGGGTGATACCCCCAACCAATGTTATTGTAGAGATTAGCATCTCTTGGGGTGGTGATACCCCCCCAACCAATGTTATTGTAGAGATTAGCATCTCTTGGGGTGGTGATACCCCCCAACCAATGTTATTGTAGAGATTAGCATATTTGTCCTCATCAGACATGTTTAGATTAGATTTGAAAAGTTAAAAATACACGTTATGCTTCACGTCCAGGAAGTTGTCTAAAAGGCATTGAACGTGTTGTTGCCTCACTGTTTTCTCAGTAGGTTTCTACACGACATTCCTTCCATCTACAGCATTTCTTTAATGTTACTCAGTTCCTTTGGCTTTGATGCCTCATGATTGAGTTTTGCTCTGTTCAAGTATTTGTATGTGTTTATTTAACCTTTATTTAACTAGACAAGTCAGTTAAAGAACACATTCGTATTTACAATGACGGCCTACTGGCCAAACCCGGGCGACTGTGATTTTGCTGTGATCTGATTGGTTAGTTGCCTGACTGTGAACGCTCTAAGAGACTCTGGGTTGAGGTCAGTGATGAAGTAGGTTGTGATTTTGCAGTGATCTGATTGGTTAGTTGCCTGACTGTGAACGCTCTGAGAGACTCTGGGTTGAGGTCATTGATTAAGTAGACTGTGATTTTGCTGTGATCTGATTGGTTAGTTGCCTGACTGTGAACGCTCTGAGAGACTCTGGGTTGAGGTCATTGATTAAGTAGACTGTGATTTTGCTGTGATCTGATTGGTTAGTTGCCTGACTGTGAACACTCTGAGAGACTCTGAGTTGAGGTCAGTGATAAAGTAGTCTACAGTACTACTGCCAAGAGATGAGCTATAGGTGTACCTACTATGTATTGCATTGACTATGTACATACCCAGTGTCTAATAGAGCTATAGGTGTACCTACTATGTATTGCATTGACTATGTACATACCCAGTGTCTAACAGAGCTATAGGTGTACCTACTATGTATTGCATTGACTATGTACATACCCAGTGTCTAACAGAGCTATAGGTGTACCTACTATGTATTGCATTGACTATGTACATACCCAGTGTCTAACAGAGCTATAGGTGTACCTACTATGTATTGCATTGACTATGTACATACCCAGTGTCTAACAGAGCTATAGGTGTACCTACTATAGGTGTACCTACTATAGGTGTGCATACTATAGGGATATGACATACTGACAGAGTTGTAACCCATTTCTGTTTCATTGTGGTTGTGTCTAGGGGGGCATATTGGGGAGGGGAGGCTGTTACCTCCAGGTAGGTGGTTGTGTCTAGGGGGGCATATTGGGGAGGGGAGGCTGTTACCTCCAGGTAGGTGGTTGTGTCTAGGGGGCATATTGGGGAGGGGATGCTGTTACCTCCAGGTAGGTGGTTGTGTCTAGGGGGCATATTGGGGAGGGGATGCTGTTACCTCCAGGTAGGTGGTTGTGTCTAGGGGGGCATATTGGGGAGGGGATGCTGTTACCTCCAGGTAGGTGGTTGTGTCTAGGGGGGCATATTGGGGAGGGGATGCTGTTACCTCCAGGTAGGTGGTTGTGTCTAGGGGGGCATATTGGGGAGGGGATGCTGTTACCTCCAGGTAGGTGGTTGTGTCTAGGGGGGGCATATTGGGGAGGGGATGCTGTTACCTCCAGGTAGGTGTTTGTCTCTCTCAATTCATTTCAAGGGGCTTTATTGGCATTGGGAAACATGTGTTAACATTGCCAAAGCAAGTGAGGTAGATAATGTACAGAAGTGAAATAAACAATAAAAATGAACAGTAAACATTATACATACAGAAGTTTCAAAACAATAAAGACATTATAAATGTCATTTTTATATATATATATACAGTGTTGTAACGATGTACACATGGTTAAAGTATAAATGTGTTTATTCTTCACTGGTTGACCTTTTCTTGTGGCAAAAGGTCACACATCTTGCTGCTGTGATGGCATTCTCTCTCTCTCTCTCTCTCTCTCTCTCTCTCTCTCTCTCTCTCTCTCTCTCTCTCTCTCTCTCTCTCTCTCTCTCTCTCTCTCTCTCTCTCTCTCTCTCTCTCTCTCTCTCTCTCTCTCTCTCTCTCTCTCTCTCTCTCTCTCTCTCTCTCTCTCTCTCTCTCTCTCTCTCTCTCTCTCTCTCTACTCTACTTTAACAGAGAGCAGACAGTGGAGTGGGGGGTGACGTCACTCTATAAACAGGCCAGCCAGATGAGGTAATCTCTCTCCACTCCCCCCACCTCTCTCTCTGTCTCTCGCTCTCTCTCTCTCTCTCTCTACTCCCCCCACCTCTCTCTCTCTCTCTCTCTATCTCTCCGTCTCTCTCGCTCTCTCTTGCCTCAACATATAGACTCAGACTATAGAGCGAGCGAGAGAAAGAGAGAGGGGGTGAGTGGGATAGAGAAAGACAGAGTGGGAAAGCGGACTAAATAAACAGGGAAAGGAGAGGGTTGATTAAGTGGGAGTGTAAGACGGAGAGAGAAATAAAAAGACAGACGCGGGGGCGGGGTAATGAGGGTTTGAGGGGGAAAGGAGAGGGAGCGGTTTTCCAGATGTACAACTCATTTTCCTGCTCTGTGTCTTTCCATAACTAGAGTTATGAGAAGTGTGATGCTACACACTCTCTCCTTCTCCCCTCTATCCTTATCCCCTCTCCTCCCCTCTCTCCGTCTCCCCTCTCTCCTTCTCCCCTCTCCTCCCCTCTCTCCCTCTCCCATCTCTCCTTATCCCCTCTCTCCTTCTCCCTTCTCTCCTCTCTCCCCCTCTCCTCCCCTCCTCTCTGTCTCCCTCTCTCCTTCTCTCCTCCCCTCTCTCTCCTTCTCCCCTCTCCTCCCCTCTCTCTGTCTCCCCTCTCTCCTTCTCCCCTCTCCTCCCCTCTCTCCTTCTCCCCTCTCACCATCTCCCCTCTCTCCTTCTCCCCTTTCTCCTTCTCCCCTCTCCTCCCCTCTCTCCTCCCCTCTCTCCGTCTCCCCTCTCTCCTTCTCCCCTCTCTCTCATTACTTCTCTTCTCCTAGTTCTCATTCAATCTTCCTCTCCCCTCTCTCCTTCATCACTTCTCTTCTCCTAGTTCTCTCCTTCATTACTTCTCTTCTCCTAGTTCTCATTCAATCTTCCTCTCCCCTCTCTCCTTCATCACTTCTCTTCTCCTAGTTCTCTCCTTCATTACTTCTCTTCTCCTAGTTCTCATTCAATCTTCCTCTCCCCTCTCTCCTTCATCACTTCTCTTCTCCTAGTTCTCCCTCATCACTTCTCTTCTCCTAGTTCTCCCTCATCACTTCTCTTCTCTCCTTCCAAGCTAAAGACTAATAACACATGCATGAAACAACTTTAAAAAGACAAGCAAGAAAATAAAAACTTAGCGTTTTTCTCAGTGCTTGAGGGAGAAAATATTTCTCATTACCATGCAAACTAATACTGGATTGTATTGCACTCTGGGTGAATGGCAATATACATATTTATGACAGAGAGAGGGATGATAAATCAAATGACTACCACAGGATGTTTGTGTCTAGACGGAAGCATTCCAAAAAACAGCTTTCAACATCAGATGAATTCTATTAATGAAACAACGAATCAGAACACAGCTTGAGACCTGCAGTAAAGGCCTCGGATAACCTGGTGCTCTGAGGAGAATAGTGTACACTAAGTACAAATCTGCATCCTTGTGAAGGGTATAGTGTACGCGCGCACACACACACACACACACACACACACACACACACACACACACACACACACACACACACACACACACACACACACACACACACACACACACACACACACACACACACACACACACACACGCACGCACGCACGCACGCACGCACGCACACACACACACACACACACACACACCTTACTATGGCCGAGACGATCTGGTGTATACAAAAGTATTATATAACAGTAATAGGGTGCCTTCCTTATTCTAATATGGATTAAATGAATAAAATGACTTGTCTATCTACACACAGTACCTCATAATGACATCACAATACCTCATAATGACATCACAATACCTCATAATGACATCACAATACCCCATAATGACATCACAATACCCCATAATGACATCACAATACCTCATAATGACATCACAATACCTCATAATGACATCACAATACCCCATAATGACATCACAATACCCCATAATGACATCACAATACCCCATAATGACATCACAATACCCCATAATGACATCACAATACCCCATAATGACATCACAATACCCCATAATGACCAAACGAAAACAGTCAGTTGAGAACAAAATCTTATTTACAATGACGGCGTACACCGGCCAAGCCCGGACGACGGTGGATCAATGCACCACTTAGATCAATGTACTACTTCATTGATCATCCTTGAGATGCTTCTACAACTTGATTTGAGAACACCTGTGGTAAATTCAATTGATTGGATATGATTTGGAAAGGCACACACCTGTCTATATAAGGTCCCACAGTTGACAGTGCATGTCAGAGCAAAAAACCAAGCCATGAGGTTGAAGGAATTGTCCTTAGAGCTCTAAGACAGGATTGTGTCGAGGCACAGATCTGGGGAAGGGTACCAAAAAAAGGTCTGCAACATTGAAGGTCCCCAAGAACCCAATGGCCTCCGTCATTCTTAAAGTGAAGAAGTTTGGAACCACCAAGACCTTTCCAGAGCTGGCCTCCCGGCCAAACTGTGCAATCGGGGGAGAAGGTCCTTGGTCAGGGAAGTGACCAAGAACCCGATGGTCACTCTGACAGAGCCCCAGAGTTACTCTGTGAAGATGGGAGAACCTTCCAGAAGGACAACCATCTCTACAGCACTCCACCAATTAGGCCTTTATGGTAGAGTGGCCAGACAGAAGCCACTCCTCTGTAAAAGGCACAGCACAGTCCGCTTGGTGTTTGCCAAAAGGCACCTAAAGACTCTCAGACCGCTGGTCTGATGAAACCAGTACTCTTTGGCCTGAATTCCAAGTGTCACGTCTGGGGGAAACCTGGCACCATCCCTACAGTGAAGCATGGTGGTGGCAACATCATGCTGTGGGGATGTTTTTCAGCGGCAGGGACTGGTAGACTCGTTAGGATCGAGACAAAGATGAACGGAGCAAAGTACTGAAAGTTCCTTGGTGAAAACCTGCTCCAGAGCTTTCAGGACCTCAGACTGGGACGAAGGTTCATCTTCCAACAGGACAATAACCCTAAGCACACAGCCAAGACAACGCAGGAGTGGCTTCGGGACAAGTCTCAATGTCCTACAGCAAAGCAGCTGTTTTCTAGTGACATTCATATGGATACATCCATAACAATGAGGAAAGAAAACGTACCCTGTTGTTCAGAGGAGCTAGCCAACAACAACAGCTAACACAACCACTTCAAGAGGAAGCTGGACACTGTTGTTCAGAGGAGCTAGCCAACAACAACAGCTAACACAACCACATCAAGAGGAGCTAGCCAACAACAACAGCTAACACAACCACTTCAAGAGGAGCTAGCCAACAACAACAGCTAACACAACCACTTCAAGAGGAGCTAGCCAACAACAACAGCTAACACAACCACTTCAAGAGGAGCTAGCCAACAACAACAGCTAACACAACCACCTCAAGAGGAGCTAGCCAACAACAACAGCTAACACAACCACTTCAAGAGGAGCTAGCCAACAACAACAGCTAACACAACCACCTCAAGAGGAGCTAGCCAACAACAAAAGCTAACACAACCACCTCAAGAGGAGCTAGCCAACAACAACAGCTAACACAACCACCTCAAGAGGAGCTAGCCAACAACAACAGCTAACACAACCACCTCAAGACTTAAATGTAAATGTAAATGTAAGCTGGAAAGACTGTAAACTAGCAGCACTTCATTTTGTTTTACCCCCTTTTTCCATTTCCATGTCTTTGTTTTAGGTTTATCCCATAAAAATGATGCCATCTGATTCATGATTTCGACGGGCTGAGAAGCGCTGCCTGCCTGCAGGTCTCGTCCCCGACTCCCGACACGGTCATTACTATGGGACAGCTGGAGATCGAATTTAAATACTGAAACACTGTTGTAAATGTCAGAGAGACAGACAGAAACGTTGATATAAATCTCCGCTGTTGAAATCTAAATGTTAGTCTTAAAGAAATGTGAGATAATGTCTAGATTAATTTTATAGTGGAGATCAAGTTTATAAATTGCCTGGCTGGGCTGATGAGATAGTGGATTGCGCAGTCAGACGGAACAGAATAAATGGGCATTTTAACATTATAGATTTAGTCGGTGCTAACCAATCAGCATTCAGGATTAGACCCACCTGTTGTATAAGAGAGTAATATATAACAGTAATATACAGTATGCCAGAAACAGTAATATATTCAAGATGTTGTAATGAAGTAGAGATGTCTTACTGTGGCTGTGGCTGAGACGGTCTGTATCCTGGTGTCCTGTCCACTCTGTTCACTGTGGTTCTGTGAAGTGGGGTACATGTTGAGGGTGTGTTCGCTGACGGGGGGCTGTCCTGTATAGTCGGGGGGCGCAGGGTGAGGGTGTGAGGCGGTGAACTCAGCGGGCAGGCCGTTCTGAGGGGGGCAAATTGGGCGGAGGGGTACGGCTGAGTCCTGGAGTCTGGAGGGGAGGGGCCTCCTGGTTACCCTGCAGGGGGAGAGGAGGGAGAGAGGGGGAGAGAGGGGGAGAGAGGGGGAGAGAGGGGGAGAGTGGGGGAGAGAGGGGGAGAGAGGGGGAGAGAGGAGGGAGAGAGGGGGAGAGAGGGGGAGAGAGGGGGAGAGAGTTAGTACCAGACCAGATTGAACAATTAATACAAAAAAAGTCAACCAGCCAGTCAACCAACCAACCAGTCAGCCAGTCATCCATTCAGTCAGCCAACCAGTAAGTCAACCAGCCAGTCAACCAACCAACCAGTCAGCCAGTCATCCATTCAGTCAGCCAGTCATCCATTCAGTCAGCCAACCAGTAAGTCAACCAGCCAGTCAACCAACCAACCAGTCAGCCAGTCATCCATTCAGTCAGCCAGTCAGTAAGTCAACCAGCCAGTCAACCAACCAACCAGTCAGCCAGTCATCCATTCAGTCAGCCAGTCAGTAAGTCAACCAGCCAGTCAACCAACCAACCAGTCAGCCAGTCATCCATTCAGTCAGCCAGTCAGTAAGTCAACCAGCCAGTCAACCAACCAACCAGTCAGCCAGTCATCCATTCAGTCAGCCAGTCAGTAAGTCAACCAGCCAGTCAACCAACCAACCAGTCAGCCAGTCATCCATTCAGTCAGCCAGTCAGTAAGTCAACCAGCCAGTCAACCAACCAACCAGTCAGCCAGTCATCCATTCAGTCAGCCAGTCAGTAAGTCAACCAGCCAGTCAACCAACCAACCAGTCAGCCAGTCATCCATTCATTCAGCCAGTCAGTAAGTCAACCAGCCAGTCAACCAACCAACCAGTCAGCCAGTCATCCATTCAGTCAGCCAGTCAGTAAGTCAACCAGCCAGTCAACCAACCAACCAGTCAGCCAGTCATCCATTCAGTCAGCCAGTCAGTAAGTCAACCAGCCAGTCAACCAACCAACCAGTCAGCCAGTCATCCATTCAGTCAGCCAGTCAGTAAGTCAACCAGCCAGTCAACCAACCAACCAGTCAGCCAGTCATCCATTCAGTCAGCCAGTCAGTAAGTCAACCAGCCAGTCAACCAACCAACCAGTCAACCAGCCAGCCAGTCAACCAACCAGCCAGTCAGGTCAGTAAGTTAACCAGCCAGTCAACCAACCAACCAGTCAACCAGCCAGCCAGTCAACCAGCCAGTCAACCAGCCAGTCAACCAGCCAGTCAACCAACCAACCAACCAACCAGTCAGCCAGTCATCCATTCAGTCAGCCAGTCAGTAAGTCAACCAGCCAGTCAACCAACCAACCAGTCAGCCAGTCATCCATTCAGTCAGCCAGTCAGTAAGTCAACCAGCCAGTCAACCAACCAACCAACCAGTCAGCCAGTCATCCATTCAGTCAGCCAGTCAGTAAGTCAACCAGCCAGTCAACCAACCAACCAGTCAGCCAGTCATCCATTCAGTCAGCCAGTCAGTAAGTCAACCAGCCAGTCAACCAACCAACCAGTCAGCCAGTCATCCATTCAGTCAGCCAGTCAGTAAGTCAACCAGCCAGTCAACCAACCAACCAGTCAGCCAGTCATCCATTCAGTCAGCCAGTCAGTAAGTCAACCAGCCAGTCAACCAACCAACCAGTCAGCCAGTCATCCATTCAGTCAGCCAGTCAGTAAGTCAACCAGCCAGTCAACCAACCAACCAGTCAGCCATTCATCCATTCAGTCAGCCAGTCAGTAAGTCAACCAGCCAGTCAACCAACCAACCAGTCAGCCAGTCATCCATTCAGTCAGCCAGTCAGTAAGTCAACCAGCCAGTCAACCAACCAACCAGTCAGCCAGTCATCCATTCAGTCAGCCAGTCAGTAAGTCAACCAGCCAGTCAACCAACCAACCAGTCAGCCAGTCATCCATTCAGTCAGCCAGTCAGTAAGTCAACCAGCCAGTCAACCAACCAACCAGTCAGCCAGTCATCCATTCAGTCAGCCAGTCAGTAAGTCAACCAGCCAGTCAACCAACCAACCAGTCAACCAGCCAGCCAGTCAACCAACCAGCCAGTCAGGTCAGTAAGTTAACCAGCCAGTCAACCAACCAACCAGTCAACCAGCCAGCCAGTCAACCAGCCAGTCAACCAGCCAGTCAACCAGCCAGTCAACCAACCAACCAGTCAACCAGCCAGCCAGTCAACCAACCAGCCAGTCAGGTCAGTAAGTTAACCAGCCAGTCAACCAACCAACCAGTCAACCAGCCAGCCAGTCAACCAGCCAGTCAACCAGCCAGTCAACCAGCCAGTCAACCAACCAACCAACCAACCAGTCAGCCAGTCATCCATTCAGTCAGCCAGTCAGTAAGTCAACCAGCCAGTCAACCAACCAACCAGTCAGCCAGTCATCCATTCAGTCAGCCAGTCAGTAAGTCAACCAGCCAGTCAACCAACCAACCAGTCAGCCAGTCATCCATTCAGTCAGCCAGTCAGTAAGTCAACCAGCCAGTCAACCAACCAACCAGTCAGCCAGTCATCCATTCAGTCAGCCAGTCAGTAAGTCAACCAGCCAGTCAACCAACCAACCAGTCAGCCAGTCATCCATTCAGTCAGCCAGTCAGTAAGTCAACCAGCCAGTTAACCAACCAACCAGTCAGCCAGTCATCCATTCAGTCAGCCAGTCAGTAAGTCAACCAGCCAGTCAACCAACCAACCAACCAGTCAGCCAGTCATCCATTCAGTCAGCCAGTCAGTAAGTCAACCAGCCAGTCAACCAACCAACCAGTCAGCCAGTCATCCATTCAGTCAGCCAGTCAGTAAGTCAACCAGCCAGTCAACCAACCAACCAGTCAACCAGCCAGCCAGTCAACCAACCAGCCAGTCAGGTCAGTAAGTTAACCAGCCAGTCAACCAACCAACCAGTCAACCAGCCAGCCAGTCAACCAGCCAGCCAGTCAACCAGCCAGTCAACCAGCCAGTCAACCAACCAACCAGTCAACCAGCCAGCCAGTCAACCAACCAGCCAGTCAGGTCAGTAAGTTAACCAGCCAGTCAACCAACCAACCAGTCAACCAGCCAGCCAGTCAACCAGCCAGTCAACCAGCCAGTCAACCAGCCAGTCAACCAACCAACCAACCAACCAACCAGTCAGCCAGTCATCCATTCAGTCAGCCAGTCAGTAAGTCAACCAGCCAGTCAACCAACCAACCAGTCAGCCAGTCATCCATTCAGTCAGCCAGTCAGTAAGTCAACCAGCCAGTCAACCAACCAACCAGTCAGCCAGTCATCCATTCAGTCAGCCAGTCAGTAAGTCAACCAGCCAGTCAACCAACCAACCAGTCAGCCAGTCATCCATTCAGTCAGCCAGTCAATAAGTCAACCAGCCAGTCAACCAACCAACCAGTCAGCCAGTCATCCATTCAGTCAGCCAGTCAGTAAGTCAACCAGCCAGTCAACCAACCAACCAGTCAGCCAGTCATCCATTCAGTCAGCCAGTCAGTAAGTCAACCAGCCAGTCAACCAACCAACCAGTCAGCCAGTCATCCATTCAGTCAGCCAGTCAGTAAGTCAACCAGCCAGTCAACCAACCAACCAGTCAGCCAGTCATCCATTCAGTCAGCCAGTCAGTAAGTCAACCAGCCAGTCAACCAACCAACCAGTCAGCCAGTCATCCATTCAGTCAGCCAGTCAGTAAGTCAACCAGCCAGTCAACCAACCAACCAGTCAACCAGCCAGCCAGTCAACCAACCAGCCAGTCAGGTCAGTAAGTTAACCAGCCAGTCAACCAACCAACCAGTCAACCAGCCAGCCAGTCAACCAGCCAGTCAACCAGCCAGTCAACCAGCCAGTCAACCAACCAACCAGTCAACCAGCCAGCCAGTCAACCAGCCAGTCAACCAGCCAGTCAACCAGCCAGTCAACCAGCCAGTCAACCAACCAACCAGTCAACCAGCCAGCCAGTCAACCAGCCAGTCAACCAGCCAGTCAACCAGCCAGTCAACCAACCAGTCAACCAGCCAGCCAGTCAACCAGCCAGTCAACCAGCCAGTCAACCAGCCAGTCAACCAACCAACCATTCAACCAGCCAGCCAGTCAACCAACCAGCCAGTCAGGTCAGTAAGTCAACCAGCCAGTCAACCAACCAACCAGTCAACCAACCAGCCAGTCAACCAACCAGCCAGTCAACCAGCCAGTCAACCAGCCAGTCAACCAACCAGCCAGCCAGTCAACCAGCCAGTCAACCAACCAACCAACCAACCAACAAGCCAGTCAACCAACCAGCCAGCCAGTCAACCAACCAGCCTGTCAACCAACCAGTCAACCAACCAGCCAGTCAACCAGCCAGTCAACCAACCAACCAGTCAACCAACCAACCAGTCAACCAACCAGTCAACCAACCAACCAGTCAACCAACCAACCAGTCAACCAGCCAACCAGTCAACCAACCAGCCAGTCAACCAGCCAGTCAACCAGCCAGTCCACCAACCAGCCAGTCAACCAGCCAGTCAACCAACCAACCAGTCAACCAACCAACCAGTCAACCAACTAGTCAATCAACCAACCAGTCAACCAACCAACCAGTCAACCAACCAGTCAACCAGCCAACCAGTCAACCAACCAGCCAGTCAACCAGCCAGTCAACCAGCCAGTCAACCAACCAGTCAACCAACAAACCAGCCAGTCAACCAACCAACCAGCATGTCAGACAGCCAGTAACTAATTTGCCAGCCAACCGGCCAGCTAACCAATCAGTCAGTCGGACAGCAATACAGTCAATCAATAAGCCAGTCAGCCAACCGGCATCACCATCTATTATACTAGCAGGCTTCTCTTACACCACCATCTATTATACTAGCAGGCTTCTCTCACACCACCATCTATTATACTAGCAGGCTTCTCTCACACCACCATCTATTATACTAGCAGGCTTCTCTCACACCACCATCTATTATACTAGCAGGCTTCTCTCACACCACCATCTATTATACTAGCAGGCTTCTCTCACACCACCATCTATTATACTAGCAGGCTTCTCTCACACCACCATCTATTATACTAGCAGGCTTCTCCTACACCACCATCTATTATACTAGCAGGCTTCATTAAATCAATCTGTCAGTGATCAAACTGCTAAAGCAGGGTTGTCCAAGTGTGATGCCTTGCAGTACATGGGCAAAGTCTTCCTGAATAACGACTTGGTCAGAATCACACAATCGTTTATTTTATAAGGGACAGACTCAACTATTATGACTCAATTATTAACGGTACAATCAAATAACCAAATAATCAAATTATCAAATAGATCTATTTTATTATATCGTTAATAATTAAGTCAAATAATAAAAAGTTGACCAATGGGTGAATGTTGAGTCTGTTGATAGTGGAAATATGGTCCATTTGTAAAGTGATTCTTCGTTTGTAGAAAGAGAGTCGGACCGAAATGCAGCGTGGTTGTTACTCATCATCTTTAATGAAGGAAAACGGAACGATACATGAAATAACT
>NW_025745939.1:65000-67500 GCF_021184085.1 Oncorhynchus gorbuscha | reverse complement strand
AATGGAACAGAAGGAGATGTAACTATAGTTACAGTATAATATAATGGAACAAAAGGGGACTTAAGCTTTATAAATGTCAGGATGTCATTTGAGATGGAGGTTCAGTCTACAGTAGTGAAGGATGTCATTTGAGATGGAGGTTCAGTCTACAGTAGTGAAGGATGTCATTTGAGAAGGAGGTTCAGTCTACATTAGTGAAGGATGTCATTTGAGATGGAGGTTCAGTCTACAGTAGTGAAGGATGTCATTTGAGATGGAGGTTCAGTCTACAGTAGTGAAGGATGTCATTTGAGACAGTGGTTCAGTAGTGAAGGATGTCATTTGAGAAGGAGGTTCAGTCTATAGTAGTGAAGGATGTCATTTGAGAAGGAGGTTCAGTCTACATTAGTGAAGGATGTCATTTGAGATTGAGGTTCAGTCTACAGTAGTGAAGGATGTCATTTGAGATGGAGGTTCAGTCTACAGTAGTGAAGGATGTCATTTGAGATGGAGGTTCAGTCTACAGTAGTGAAGGATGTCATTTGAGACAGTGGTTCAGTCTACAGTAGTGAAGGATGTCATTTGAGACAGAGGTTCAGTAGTGAAGGATGTCATTTGAGATGGAGGCTCAGTCTACATTAGTGAAGGATGTCATTTGAGATGGAGGTTCAGTCTACAGTAGTGAAGGATGTCATTTGAGACAGTGGTTCAGTCTACAGTAGTGAAGGATGTCATTTGAGATGGAGGTTCAGTCTACAGTAGTGAAGGTTGTCATTTGAGACAGAGGTTCAGTAGTGAAGGATGTCATTTGAGAAGGAGGTTCAGTCTACAGTAGTGAAGGATGTCATTTGAGATGGTGTCATGCAGGTGAAAGAGGACCCAAAAGCGACTTAACAGAAACAGAGTTTATTATAGTCCAAAACGGAATAACAGAAATCCTCTAGACTTGTAGAGGGGAAACAACTGGAGAAGCGGCCACAGACTGCAGGTCGCTTCGGGTAGGCGCAGGCCGTAGTCGACTGAGACACCTGCTCACACGCAGCATCTGATGAAGGCACAAAACACGACAGGACAGGGTGATACACAATCACGGCAAAAACACGACAGGACAGGGCGAAACGCAATCACAGCATGGTGAATACAATACAAGGAACCGACGGCACAGGAACGGAACACAAAGGAATAAATAGGGACTCTAATCAGGGGAAAGGATCGGGAACAGGTGTGGGAAGACTAAATGATGATTAGGGGAATAGGAACAGCTGGGAGCAGGAACGGAACGATAGAGAGAAGAGAGAGCGAGAGAGTGAGAGGGAGGGGGAGAGAGAGGGATAGAAGGAGGGAAAGAACCAAATAAGACCAGCAGAGGGAAACGAATAGCATGGGGAGCACAGGGACAAGACATGATAATAAATGACAAACATGACAGTACCCCCCCACTCACCGAGCGCCTCCTGGCGCTCTCGAGGAGGAACACTGGCGGCAACGGAGGAAATCATAGATCAAACGGTCCAGCACGTCCCGAGAAAGAACCCAACTCCTCTCCTCAGGACCGTAACGAAAAACGATAAAAAGGGAAACTAGGGTACTACTCTAAAAAAAAATGAGAACTAGGGACAGACTGAGACACAGCAAGGGCAGGAACAAGAACAGGAGAGATGCGATGGCAGGGAACAGACTGAGACCCAGCAAGACCAGGAGCAGAAGCAGAAAAAAATTACCAGACTTCTTCTGCGCGCAGTCTGAACACGCAGCCACGAAACGGCGCGTGTCACGCTCCTGAGTCGGCCACCAAAAGCGCTGGCGAATAGACGCAAGAGTGCCTCGAACACCGGGATGACCAGCTAACTTGGCAGAGTGAGCCCACTGAAGAACAGCCAGACGAGTGGAAACAGGAACGAAAAGGAGGTTACTAGGACAAGCGCGCGCGACGCAGTGTGCGTGAGTGCTTGCTTAACCTGTCTTTCAATTCCCCAGACTGTCAACCCGATAACACGCCCATAAGGAAGAATCCCCTCGAGATCAGTAGAAGCCACAGAAGAACTAAACAGACGGGATAAGGCATCAGGCTTGGTGTTCTTGCTACCCGGACGGTAAGAAATCACAAACTCGAAACGAGCGAAAAACAACGCCCAACGAGCTTGACGGGCATTAAGTCGTTTGGCAGAACGGACGTACTCAAGGTTCTTATGGTCTGTCCAAACGACAAAAGGAAGGTCGCCCCCTCCAACCACTGTCGCCATTCGCCTAGGGCTAAGCGGATGGCGAGCAGTTCACGGTTACCCACATCATAGTTGCGCTCAGATGGCGACAGGCGATGAGAAAAATAAGCGCAAGGATGAACCTTATCGTCAGACTGGAAGCGCTGGGATAGAATGGCTCCCACGCCTACCTCTGAAGCGTCAACCTCGACAATGAATTGTCTAGTGACGTCAGGAGTAACGAGGATAGGAGCGGACGTAAAACGTTCTTTTAGAAGATCAAAAGCTCCCTGGGCGGAACCGGACCACTTAAAACACGT
>NW_025745939.1:45000-52500 GCF_021184085.1 Oncorhynchus gorbuscha | reverse complement strand
AGTTATTGGGTTATGTAGTTATTGGGTTATGTAGTTATTGGGTTATGTAGTTATGTAGTTATTGGGTTATGTAGTTATTGGGTTATGTAGTTATTGGGTCATGTAGTTATGTAGTTAGGTAGTTATTGGGTTAGGTAGTTATTCGGTTATGTAGTTATTCGGTTATGTAGTTATGTAGTTATTGGGTTATGTAGTTATTCGGTTATGTAGTTATGTAGTTATTGGGTTATGTAGTTATACAGTTATGCAGTTATTGGGTTGTGTAATTATGTAGTTATTGGGTTATGTAGTTATTGGGTTATGTAGTTACATAGTTATTGGGTTATGTAGTTATTGGGTTATGTAGTTATTGGGTTATGTAGTTATTGGGTTATGTAGTTATTGGGTTATGTAGTTATGTAGTTATTGGGTTATGTAGTTATGTAGTTATTGGGTTATGTAGTTATGTAGTTATTGGGTTATGTAGTTATTGGGTCATGTAGTTATGTAGTTATTGGGTTATGTAGTTAGGTAGTTATTGGGTTAGGTAGTTATTGGGTTATGTAGTTATTCGGTTATGTAGTTATTGGGTTATGTAGTTATACAGTTATGTAGTTATTGGGTTATGTAGTTATTGGGTTATGTAGTTATGCAGTTATTGGGCTGTGTAATTATGTAGTTATCGGGTTATGTAGTTATGCAGTTAAAGGGTTATGTAGTTATACAGTTATTGGGTTATGTAGTTATACAGTTATTGGGTTGTGTAATTATGTAGTTATTGGGTTATTGGGTTATGTAGTTAAAGGGTTATGTAGTTATGTAGTTATTGGGTTATGTAGTTATGTAGTTATTGGGTTGTGTAGTTATGTAGTTATTGGGTTATGTAGTTATTGGGTTGTGTAGTTATGTAGTTATTGGGTTGTGTAGTTATGTAGTTATTGGGTTATGTAGTTATTGGGTCATGTAGTTATGTAGTTATTGGGTTGTGTAGTTATGTAGTTATTGGGTTATGTAGTTATTGGGTCATGTAGTTATGTAGTTATTGGGTCGTGTAGTTATGTAGTTATTGGGTTGTGTAGTTATGTAGTTATTGGGTTATGTAGTTATTGGGTCATGTAGTTATGTAGTTATTGGGTTATGTAGTTATGTAGTTATTGGGTTATGTAATTATGTAGTTATTGGGTTATGTAGTTATTGGGTTATGTAGTTATGTAGTTATTGGGTTATGTAATTATGTAGTTATTGGGTTATGTAATTATGTAGTTATTGGGTTATGTAGTTATTGGGTTATGTAATTATGTAGTTATTGGGTTATGTAGTTATTGGGTTATGTAATTATGTAGTTATTGGGTTATGTAGTTATTGGGTTATGTAATTATGTAGTTATTGGGTTGTGTAGTTATGCAGTTATGGGTTGTGTAATTATGTAGTTATTGGGTTATGTAGTTATGTTGTTAAAGGGTTATGTAGTTATGCAGTTATTGGGTTGTGTAATTATGTAGTTATTGGGTTATGTCGTTTTGTTGTTGAAGGGTTATGTAGTTATGTGGTTATTGGGTTATGTAGTTATTGGGTTATGTAGTTATGTAGTTATTGGGTTATGTAGTTATGTAGTTATTGGGTTATGTAGTTATGTAGTTATTGGGTTATGTAGTTATTCGGTTATGTAGTTATGTAGTTATTCGGTTATGTAGTTATGTAGTTATTGGGTTATGTAGTTATTGGGTTATGTAGTTATTGGGTTATGTAGTTATTGGGTTATGTAATTATGTAGTTATTGGGTTGTGTAGTTATGCAGTTATTGGGCTGTGTAATTATGTAGTTATTGGGTTATGTAGTTATGTTGTTAAAGGATTATGTAGTTATGCAGTTATTGGGTTGTGTAATTATGTAGATATTGGGTTATGTAGTTTTGTTGTTAAAGGGTTATGTAGTTATGTAGTTATTGGGTTATGCAGTTATGTAGTTATTGGGTTATGTAGTTATTGGGTTATGTAGTTATGTAGTTATTGGGTTATGTAGTTATGTAGTTATTGGGTTATGTAGTTACATAGTTATTGGGTTATGTGGTTATTGGGTTATGTAGTTATGTAGTTATTGGGTTATGTAGTTATTGGGTTATGCAGTTATGTAGTTATTGGGTTATGTAGTTATTGGGCTATGTAGTTATGTAGTTATTGGGTTATGTAGTTATTGGGTTATGTAGTTACATAGTTATTGGGTTATGTGGTTATTGGGTTATGTAGTTATGTAGTTATTGGGTTATGTAGTTTTTGGGTTATGTAGTTATTGGGTTATGTAGTTTTGTAGTTATTGGGTTATGTAGTTATAGTTTTATCGGGTTATGTAGTTATGTAGTTATTGGGTTATGTAGTTATGTAGTTATTGGGTTATGTAGTTATTGGGTTATGTAGTTATTGGGTTATGTAGTTATGTAGCTGTTATAGGGTTATGTAGCTGTTATAGGGTTATGTAGTTGTAGTTGTAGTTATGTAGTTGAAAATAGTAGCCCTTTATTCAAATCATTGAATTTCAGTTTACTTCCTGAATTGACTTCTTTCAACTCGATTTGAGCATAACCCTGACACACACACACACACAGAGAGGACATGGAAACAAAAACATGCCATTTCAGACACAGAGCACCGCAAGAGACTCCCGGCAGCGACCACCAAGAACTTTGCTGTATCAACTCTGTTTTACTTGGATGTTGTGTAACGGAAAGACCAGACAAATGAAAAACAACGTGGTCCGTTTCAGTAGACAGCCGTTCTTAAACCATGACACAGTGTCAACCCCTTTATCTAAATAATATACTTCATATGGCATCAGTTTGTACCATTCTACAATTCTAAAGACCTCAACATGAGCTGTATCCACCGTCGTGTCCAGATGTCAGACCAGTGGATCTTCCAGCTATAATATCATGTCCAGATGTCAGACCAGTGGATCTTTCAGATGTCCAGATGTCAGACCAGTGGATCTTCCAGCTATAATATCATGTCCAGATGTCAGACCAGTGGATCTTTCAGCTGTCCAGATGTCAGACCAGTGGATCTTCCAGCTATAATATCATGTCCAGATGTCAGACCAGTGGATCTTCCAGCTATAATATCATGTCCAGATGTCAGACCAGTGGATCTTTCAGATGTCCAGATGTCAGACCAGTGGATCTTTCAGATGTCCAGATGTCAGACCAGTGGATCTTCCAGCTATAATATCATGTCCAGATGTCAGACCAGTGGATCCTCCAGCTATAATATCATGTCCAGATGTCAGACCAGTGGACCTTTCAGCTATAATATCATGTCCAGATGTCAGACCAGTGGATCTTCCAGCTATAATATCATGTCCAGATGTCAGACCAGTGGATCTTCCAGCTATAATATCATGTCCAGATGTCAGACCAGTGGATCTTCCAGCTATAATATCATGTCCAGATGTCAGACCAGTGGATCTTCCAGCTATAATATCATGTCCAGATGTCAGACCAGTGGATCTTCCAGCTATAATATCATGTCCAGATGTCAGACCAGTGGATCTTCCAGCTATAATATCATGTCCAGATGTCAGACCAGTGGATCTTCCAGCTATAATATCATGTCCAGATGTCAGACCAGTGGATCTTTCAGCTGTCCAGATGTCAGACCAGTGGATCTTCCAGCTATAATATCATGTCCAGATGTCAGACCAGTGGATCTTCCAGCTATAATATCATGTCCAGATGTCAGACCAGTGGATCTTCCAGCTATAATATCATGTCCAGATGTCAGACCAGTGGATCTTCCAGCTATAATATCATGTCCAGATGTCAGACCAGTGGATCTTCCAGCTATAATATCATGTGGAATATTGCTCCATCAAATGACAGTAAATACATAGTGAGCCAAGTGAAAGAGCCTGCAGAGCTGTTAGCACCGTAGACTGATGGATTAGCACCGTAGACTGATGGATTAGCACCCTAGACTGGTGGATTAGCACCCTAGACTGGTGGATTAGCACCCTAGACAGATGGATTAGCACCATAGACTGATGGATTAGCACCCTAGACTGGTGGATTAGCACCGTAGACTGATGGATTAGCACCCTAGACTGGTGGATTAGCACCCTAGACTGGTGGATTAGCACCCTAGACTGGTGGATTAGCACCATAGACTGATGGATTAGCACCCTAGACTGGTGGATTAGCACCCTAGACTGGTGGATTAGCACCCTAGACTGATGGATTAGCACCCTAGACTGATGAATTAGCACCCTGGACTGATGGATTAGCACCCTAGGCTGATTCAAAAGAGCTCTCCATGTTAGCTAAGCTAATTTAGAAGAGCCCTCCATGCTAACTAAGCTCATTTAGAAGAGCCCTCCATGTTAGCTAAATTAATTTAGAAGAGCCCTCCATGTTAGCTAAGCTAATTTAGAAGAGCCCTCCATGCTAGCTAAAATAATTCAGAAGAGCCCTCCATCCTAATGGATTAGCACGCTAGGCTAATTCAGAAGAACCCTCCATCCTAGTGGATTAGCATGCTAGGCTTATTCAAAAGAGCCCTCCACGCTAGCTAAGCTAATTCGGAAGAGCCCTCCATGTTAGCTAAATTAATTTAGAAGAGCCCCCCCCCCCATGCTAGTGGGTTAGCACACTAGGCTAATTCTGAAGAGCCTTCCATGCTAGCTGGGCTAATTTAAAATAGCCTTCCATGCTAGCGGGTTAGCACACTAGGCTAATTCAGAAGAGCCTTCCATACTAGCGGGTTAGCACCCTAGGCTAATTCAGAAGAGCCATGCAGAGGAGCACGTTAGGCTAATTAAGGGGATGCTAACACTGACACAACTGCCCAATTCCAAACTGAACCTTAGCCCTGAGGCACTGGTGTGGATCTGAAAGGATGGGATAGGTGTACGTACACAAGCACACACAGAACCTTACTAATGAAACAGTAACACTCAGTAACACGACCATAACAACACAAATTAGACTGATTTACATTGCCATGGTTTTCCATTCACCTCTATCTGGAGTCATCAAAATTAACATGACAGTCTCCGCAGCTTGAGAGAGTCTGGGAGACTCATCAATATTAACGTGACAGTCTCCGCAGCTTGAGAGAGTCTGGGAGACTCATCAATATTAACGTGACAGTCTCCGCAGCTTGAGAGAGTCTGGGAGACTCATCAATATTAACACGAAAGTCTCCGCAGCTTGAGAGAGTCTGGGAGACTCATCAATATTAACGCGACAGTCTCCACAGCTTGAGAGAGTCTAGGAGACTCATCAATATTAACGTGACAGTCTCCGCAGCTTGAGAGAGTCTGGGAGACTCATCAATATTAACATGACAGTCTCCGCAGCTTGAGAGAGTCTGGGAGACTCATCAATATTAACGTGACAGTCTCCGCAGCTTGAGAGAGTCTGGGAGACTCATCAATATTAACGTGACAGTCTCCGCAGCTTGAGAGAGTCTGGGAGACTCATCAATATTAACACGAAAGTCTCCGCAGCTTGAGAGAGTCTGGGAGACTCATCAATATTAACGCGACAGTCTCCGCAGATTGAGAGAGTCTGGGAGACTCATCAATATTAACGTGACAGTCTCCGCAGCTTGAGAGAGTCTGGGAGACTCATCAATATTAACGTGACAGTCTCCGCAGCTTGAGAGAGTCTGGGAGACTCATCAATATTAACGTGACAGTCTCCGCAGCTTGAGAGAGTCTGGGAGACTCATCAATATTAACGCGACAGTCTCCGCAGCTTGAGAGAGTATCAATCAATATTAACGTGACAGTCTCCGCAGCTTGAGAGAGTCTAGGAGACTCATCAATATTAACGTGACAGTCTCCGCAGCTTGAGAGAGTCTGGGAGACTCAATAATATTTCAACATAAAGTGCACACATATCATCCGACGTATGCACAAATACGCAACTACACACAGCCTCACAGACACAGGGATGTCAAGCAGCCATTTCTCAGACACCTGAAACAGCATTTCCTGCAGGCAACAGGCTACACAGCAAGCGTGATCTCTCTCTCTCTCTCTCTCTCTCTCTCTCTCTCTCTCTCTCTCTCTCTCTCTCTCTCTCTCTCTCTCTCTCTCTCTCTCTCTCTCTCTCTCTCTCTCTCTCTCTCTCTCTCTCTCTCTCTCTCTCTCTCTCTCTCTCTCTCTCTCTCTCTCTCTCTCTCTCTCTCTCTCTCTCTCTCTCTCTCTCTCTCTCTCTCTCTCTCTCTCTCTCTCTCTCACCCCTGCTGATATAGACCCCTGCTGAAAGAGAGTGTTTGGGTGGATGTATTACTCCTCCACTAATATAGACCCCTGCTGACAGAGAGAGTGTTGGGGTGGATGTATTACTCCTCCACTAATATAGACCCCTGCTGATGTAGAGAGTGTTGGGGTGGATGTATTACTCCTCCACTAATATAGACCCCTGCTGATATAGAGAGTGTTGGATGTATTACTCCTCCACTAATATAGACCCCTGCTGATATAGACCCCTGCTGATAGAGAGAGAGTGTTGGGGTGGATGTATTACTCCTCCACTAATATAGACCCCTGCTGACAGAGAGAGTGTTGGGGTGGATGTATTACTCCTCCACTAATATAGACCCCTGCTGACAGAGAGAGTGTTGGGGTGGATGTATTACTCTTCCACTAATATAGACCCCTGCTGATATAGAGAGTGTTGGGGTGGATGTATTACTCCTCCACTAATATAGACCCCTGCTGACAGAGAGAGTGTTGGGGTGGATGTATTACTCCTCCACTAATATAGACCCCTGCTGATATAGACCCCTGCTGATATAGACTCCTGCTAATATAGACCCCTGCTGACAGAGAGAGTGTTGGGGTGGATGTATTACACTAATATAGACCCCTGCTGATAGAGAGAGTGTTGGGGTGGATGTATTACACTAATATAGACCCCTGCTGACAGAGAGAGTGTTGGGGTGGATGTGTTACTCCTCCAGTCATCAGTAACTCCTAACACCTGGTGGCAAACATCACACTGCTGGGTGACTATATCAGACTGTCATCAATACTCCCTGGGACACGGTACGGGGGGAGGTGTGGGAGAGGAGAGGATTTGTCCTTTTTACAGCAGGAGGAGTGGAGGAGAAAGAGAGAGAGAGAGAGAGAGAGGCAGAGATAGAGAGCGAGAGAGTGAGAGAGAGAGAGAGAGAGAGAGAAAGAGAAAAGAGAGAGAGAGAGAAAAGAGAGGGAGAGAGAAAAAAAGAGAGAGAAAGAGAGAAGAGAGAGAGAAAAGCGAGATAGAGAGGAGAGAGAGGGTACTGCAGGGGTCTATATTAGTGGAGGGGAGTGAGAGAGAGAGAAGAGAGTGTGTGTGTGTGCGTGTGCGTGTGCGTGTGTGTGTGTGTGTATTCAAGTCTGTCTGTGTGTACCAGCCCCACCAACCCGTTCTCTTTTACTGCACTATCAACTTGATTTGAGCTGACTGCTCATTTGACCCCCAGCATTGGGGTCAGCAGCATTCAAGCCATTCCTCCCTCAAACCACAGCAGAATGACACTG